>NW_024067050.1:0-295912 GCF_015039405.1 Cantharellus anzutake
ATCGAATTCACCGGTGAGAATAACATTATTTGCTGAACCAGTCCTAGAAGTGGAAAATAGATGCATTAACGTCCAAATAACACTGGGACAAAACGCTGACCATGCGAATGTTTCCTCATACAGCGACATCCCTCGACTCAGGACGCGGAACAAGCCAGAACCGATTTGCATCCGACCATTGAATCATTCGATCCCGTTCCTTCATGGATGGGAGCGACAAAGGACTGGAGACTTTTGCGGGTGAGCGCTCATAATGGCATGTCGTGTGATGTTTGACATATTCCCCTTCTTAGATCCGCGGCTAAGTCGAAAGTACCAGCAGGAACAAGCGGTGAAGCTAGTTCAGCATCCTCGCCTGGCAAGGCTTCTTGCCAAGTTGACGTTGTAGCCGTTGCTGAGCCACCAGTTTCCACACCATCCTCCTCCACACCATCAAGTCTGTAATCTCACCCTCGGATTCCCATACTGCACTTTCCCTAGTTCGCAGCACACTCGCTGCCAATCAATCCTACCAGAAATCTCTCGACTCTCTTGCGCAGTCCCTTCGGAGTGAGCTTGCCCGTTCGGAGAAACTCCTTGGAGAAGTGGAGCGGAATGCCACCTCAAAAGGTATCGGTTCCGTACTAAGGACATGGCCGAAAGAGCATGTAGTTCTCATCAGGGAAGGATGGGTCGGAATGAAGACAATCATTGGGAGGAAACAAATATTTGCAGACGTGAGTCCTTATAAATATCGCCGCATAGAAACATGACGCCCATTTGGGCATATCTATAGGATTCGCCTTTCCATGACGATGTGATTAGGCATAAACGGTATAGGAATTTGACGACTCCAAACCATGTGGGTCTCTGAAGATCTCATTTCTTTCGATTTCTTGGACAACTCACTTCGTGTCCTGTGTGATTAGTTACTCCCCAAAGAACGCTCCTCACTGATGTCTACGGTTCGTAACGAGAATATGCGACTCTGTACCCGCGAGCTTGCATCAAGGTAGGCCCATTGATATTCGCCTCGGGAATGGCATGTGTTCATAGCTTTGTCCTGTCTGGACTTATAGTGGTGCTACAGATGCTCTTGATAATTGCCAGCTACCGATCTTGAACGAACGCACGATGGGTTGGATTGGGACAGAATTGCCTCTCAGGTTCGTTCATTCATGGGCGTCTCCAGCACTCAGTGTGAAGAATGGAAATTTCTGGGCCTAACACCTTTTTATAGATCCAGCGGAATTATTATTCGAGCAACGAACAGCTCAAGAATGTAAAGTCCAGTGGATGGTAGTGGATCGTCCGGAATCGGCCAATGCCACAGACCTATCATGGGACGACGAGGAAGATGTCAAATTACGATCCTTGGTTGGCGACAAAGACTACAAGCAAGGGGAGGTAGACTGGGTGGTAGTTGCAACAGAGCTAGGGGTACGTCTATTTGGATTTATATCAAATCGTAGCCGTTTTGACATTGTTCCTCATTAGGGAAACAGATTACCCATTCATTGCCCCAGTAGGTTTCTCTGTCTGGAAGGCCTCGCGCTTCCACAGCCAAAGAAAGGCAATACTTCCTCTCAGCGTCCAGGTGCTGGATTGCCTCGTGAAAAGGAGCAATGGACAACTAAAGAAGATGCCGAGCTCCTCGATGCGGTGTACGATCTAGGGGCGGGTAAATGGCGTGCAAGTGAGTAACGTTCTGGGTTGTGAAATGTTACGAGCAATGTTGCTGACGATGGCTGAATCAATCCTTTTTCACAGTTTCACAGTCACTCTCTACCTTGAGAACCCCCCCTGCTTGTGCGCAACGTTATCGTGCCTCCCTCGATCCCACTATCAAGAAGGGAGAGTGGACATATTCTGAGGACGAGAAACTCAGGGAAGCGGTCACAGTCTATGGTACTCATTGGAGCAAAGTAAGCTCCTGTGTCAAAGGGAGGACGGGTCCACAATGTAGGGAGCGCTATACAAGGACGACTATTGCTGGGATAAACGGTGGAAGGTGGACATCCGAGGTGCGCACCACTTATGTTGTTGCCTTTGACAGCATTCTTGAGTATTAAATCATTTCCCCTCAGGAGGATAGAAGGCTTCGACAAGCTGTGGTCGAGGGAGGAATTAAGGACTGGAATGTCGTTGCCGATGTTGTCGGCACTCGTAGTGGCCAGCAGGTAACAAATGCATATTACCAATGAATAACTGTTCATGGAAGTCCTCATCCATTTCCCCCCATTCAGTGTCAACGCCGGTGGGGGATTCTTGAGAAGTTGCCGAACATTTCTGTGCCGGACAATTCGAACGATGTGCCTGAATCAAGTGCGACGCCCCTACGGAGGTTTAAACGGACAAAGAAAGCCTCGTGATGGAGATGGAGACAGTAATGCCAAAGATGACGTCGGCCCCAACACTCCCGATCCAGCTTCCGATACGACCACGTCTGCAAAAACTCGCTCAACCAAGCGAGGAAGACGACAACGGAAGCCCCCGGCTGCATCAAATTCCCCGTCTACTTCTGCCAATGCAATGGACGGCGTGCAGGAAGTAACGTCAGCCCGCTCAGATCATGAAGGTGCAGAGCAAGGTGCAGAGGAAGCCCCACGTCCAGTAACACCCAGACCAAAACCCAAACCGAGGACCAGGGAAAACATCAGCCAAGATGCAACAAATGTTGAAGTGTAACAGACGTGCGGATTTTGCCATGGACACCTTCGGCGCGCGTTGCGTCTCAAGCTCCTTGGCACACAATCTGGTGTACTTTTTGTTCATAGTGCCTACAGATTGCCATGAAGTTTGCTACAACTTTCAATCCAATAGCCTGACAAGAGCGGATGGATTCTCGGACAGGCGAGGGAAGTACTTAGATACATGTGGGAGTGGGAACCACTGTCGATGATGGTCCCGATAGAAGTCCGATAAACATAATGATGGTTTTATCATGGGGTAGGGTGCGTTTTATGTAATTGGGGTGGTTCCGTGAAAGAGAGGATCAAGTGTGCTTCAATGCAGCTGCTTTACCAGTCCTGAAAAGCCAGACCCCTTTTTTTGTCATCCCTTCATACTTTTCCGCGTACAGTGGCTTGACAACACCGATCTTGAATTACAAGTGCTCCAATGTGGCTACATACACATTCCCACAATATCAGAGCGATTCTGGAGCGAAGAATATAATTGCTAGGTATCCAGCAAAACACTAAACAACTTGGCTGATGTCAATGACGATCGGGGCTCTCATCTTGCCTTGGGTCACCCATCGGGTTCCATCTTTGCTAGCTTGCGGAAGGTAAGGTGCGTTGCTATACGGCGTTCGATCACCATACCAGGCTTCTTCATTAATGTATCGGGTCTGCCAAAGAGGACTGTAACTTGGTGGGATGATGAATTCGATTCTTCCATTGAACCAGACTTTGCTGTCTTTAATCAATGGAACTCTTCCCGCTGCTGAAGAATATACTTCATCGCACATGCCTTTGTCCTTCACGCTAGGCGAGAGGTCATAAAAGGTACACTTCAGCCAGGACTCATCCGACTTGTGCCCTGAATCTGACTCCGAATTTTGTGCATGAGTTACGTTCCCATCCAAGGACGAAGGAGTGACGGACTCGGGAAGTACAGGCTCAGGGATGAGATGCGAGCAGGTGGGAACAATACCGGTATTGAGGATCCAAGTCGCGGAATCTGGTATGTGATATTGAGTGATTAACTCGCCTGAATCTGTTGACCAGACGAAAGCGTGGTTCTTATCGTATGCACCAACATATCGATCTTTAGGCGAGAATCCAAGCGTGTGGCGTTGAGGAGTGGAAGGCACGGAAGGTGTGAAAGGAGCACATGAAGGTGATACAAGAGGCTGAATAGATGGGTCACCTGTAACGTGCAGGAGCGTCATGCTCTTGTGCCAATCGTCATCAAGACTCGTTGGGGCTCGTATGATGATGGATCCACTATGAGATATCGTAGTCACAGCAGGGGAATGACCGCAGGGGAGTGTACCAAGGTTTACTGATTGCGTATCATGGTTGAGGATGTTGATCCTTCCGTTCCTATCCTCAGTCACTATCTTGTGATTGCCATGACAGAATTCAATCCAGACTGGGGGATCGGGCGTGCTGCATTGAAACCGAGAAACCGTCTTCTGATGATGGATGTTGGCAACCTCGATAACACCGCTGCCAAAACCAAGTGCGATGAAACAGCCATCTTGGGAGAGTGTCGTACAAGTCACGATGCCGTTGCGAACATCGTGCTGGGCGAACTCGGCATTGTAATCATTATTTATTCTGTATCGGTGGGGCTTACTGCGCAGTTCATTCAGCCCCTCCTCCATCATCCGTCGAGCTTGGAGTGCATCCTCACTTAGCGGAATTAAGTTTCCAGAAAACTCGCCAGAGATGCTGAAGACCCGAATAGGATCTGAGAGATGGCCATACATTTCATGAAAGGGTGATGACGACGGAGTGAGTGGAAGACCAGATCGATAGACTTGCCAGGGACAGCGCTCAGTTTTAGAATACGCCTTGTAGTAGCATGCATCCATAGCCCCGAACGTGAGCTGATATGATTTATGATCCTATGGAATGCAGGTGATGTCAAAACTCGAGTCCTCTGAATACAAGTGGTTCGGGCTCACTACGAACCGGGTCCACTCACGTGGCACGGATGCTATGCCAGACTGCATCGTAATATATGAGAGTACATTCTGCGTAAGCAAGTCATTAAATTCTTTTTGTAATTCATTCGGCTCTTGCGAGAACACTAGTGAGGGGTCCAAGTGATCGAGGAAGTATCGGATTGCATATTCAACGTGTTTGCCACCAGATCGCTTCCTCCTAAAACCTTCCCACTTCCTTTTATCTCCCAAAGGAAGCTGGGTGGGAATGCTGAACTCATTCTGCCTGCTGATGTCATTCACAAGTCGAAGAAATCGTAATCCGAGGAAGTACCCCTTCACATCACGAATGAAGAAGACTTGATCGCTTTCCTCGCCAATGGGATCACCTGTAATGAATTCCTTCATGGTCGTGTGGTAGAAAGAAATTGTCCTTGCATTGTTTGAGGGAAGGTCAATTACTGAGCTGATGGGTTTTAGTGTTGCAATGAGGTCATCCCTAGTCATTCCTAGAAGCTCCGACATCGACTTGACATTAAGTGAGTAGTCCACAGCAACAAGTGCTCCGACTACTTCACGGTAATTCTTGGCGACGTGGGGACGAAGGCATGGAGAATGGGACATATAGGCTCGCCGTAGTATGCGCAGGTACTCCGAGTTGAGATCGCTTGGTACTTCTCTCAGATTGCGGAAGTAGTCGAACTCCAACTTGAGAGAAGAACCACTTTGGGTCTGAATGCGCACCTCACGTATCCGAATCGAGGCAATGACAGGTAATCCACGGCAGGCCGAAGCGAAAACCTCGAGATCTCCCGTTGATGGTTTCCATGGCGATTTCCTGATACAGTCCTGGAACCCTTCCTCTACCATGCAATAGATGGTGTGGAAAGTCTCCCCCCCTGCAATCTTATCGACATTTTCGCATGGAATCAGAAGGCCCTGTTCCTGCGCATGGTCCCAAGCCGAGACAACTTGGGACTCGGGGCGACAACTAACTAGAATAGCGAACGTTGGAGGGAGCTCATTAAGCAAGAGTACGAGCTTCATCAGTGACTCGAGTTCTTCTGGATCCCCGCATTCATCGAGTCCATCCAAGACGATAACAAAACGGTCATTTCCTGAAGTCAAGATATCTTTGAGTCCACTCATCGGGTCAATAACCCAGGCTTTCATCTGCCTTTCTACAGTAGAACCCCGAATATTTTTCAATGAACCGGGCTGCCGAAGTTGCCTGATGAGCGCGCATTTGTACTCAATGTTGAATGCTGCAAGTTGAAGAGCAAGAGTTGAGGGAAACCGTTCGATCGAATCTAGTCCTTTTCCCTTCTGATTCTTATCCCAGAAGAAAGAAGCCGCCAGGATGCCTTTGTCATCAAGGGCAGAAGCGGTGCTTATGGATATCGCGGTCTTTCCTGTCCCTGGGGAGCCGCGTAACCAGACAAATCGGTTCTTGGGTTCCTTGAGATGATCAAGTATCGAACTACGGATTTTGTCACGCGTAGTTGGGAGGCATTCTGATTTGCTGTTCACGGAGAAATATTCAGCTTCCGTTCTAGGGAGTTTCCCGAGTTCATCTGAAAAAATATTGCTGAGCGAGAAGGTCTAGAATCAAACGAGCAGAACGGACAATCCACCGACGATTGAATTGTGTTAAGAAGGTTTAAGGTTGTTGCTACGGTCTGCAGAACAGATTTTAGTTAGTCAAAAATTACCAGTACGAATACGGATGTGACGAACAGCAAAACGGAAAAGCGCATTACTAATACACGCCTTCACGCCATTGATGCTTTGTGTGATAGTGCCCGCCGAGATTATCCTCTTCCACGGCGTTCGACTCTCAAGCGACCGGATCTCCCTGACTTGCTCTTCCAAGGCCCTGTCAACAGTGTCTAAGACCGAAATGAATGACCATAGGACAACATGCACGTACAAGTGGAATTCTTCAAGTAGAGGAATGACCTCTGGAGGGATCTGTCCGGTCCATAGTTGGAGCGGCCGTAACATGGTGGCGTAAGCATTGTGCACCTCATCGTTCAATCCTTTGAGGGCTTCATTGTTGCTGCCAACAGACTAAAATGAAGTATCAGCTACGTCTTGTCATCTATTGAAAAATCATGCCCGAACCTCGTAAACTTGGAGCAACACCAGGAGTAAGTCCGGAATGTAACCCAGGAATGGGATCGGGGAAAGCTTGAGAGCGGGGGCCGCAGCTTGGAGAATGAGCCTGGTGACGCCAATAATGGATTTTTTTCCGTCCCCAGCCCAACTGGTTGATGCTGGCCCCGATAAAGGAGGTACGGGTAAGTCTATACTGGTGTGTGATAGTTGTGTGCGGGGTTTCACGCTGTTGTCGTGGGGGGTCGAAATGGCGGGTGCTGCACAAAGGTCTTCAATGGTCCCTGGTAAGGAGGCGGATCGAGGTCGCTCCGAATAACCAGGGGATGACCGGGCGGAAGTAGTGGGAAAAGACCCTTCAGAAAGAGGTGTGCTTAAATGATTGAGATGATCGCAATTAGAATGAGGTCCCCGGGACGGCGCATTCAGACGCTTCAGGGAGGGCAAATCCCGAGAACTATCAGAATATTGCAATGCAGGTGCAACCCATGGGAGCCCTAGATAAGATCCCACCGGTTCATCATGCCAATTATTGTCGCGGGCTTGGAGAGCCTGCGAACTGAGATTAAGTCGTGGCTCCTCCCAAAACGGTGTGCTTGTATGTTGTTGGAAAAGCGAATCCCGAGAATCGCCAGAAGATTGCAATGCAGGAACCTGGGGGGGCTCGGGATAAGATGCTGCGGATTCCTTATCACGAATATTATCATGGGTTGGGAGAGTCCACGAGCTGGAAAAATGGACCTGGGGGACTTGGAGCAACGAAGCCGAAGCATGCAACCGCGGATCACTGTAAGATGGCTTGGGAAGTGCAATGACACGTTTCTGGAAGGACTTCAAGACCCGTGAATCGCTGGAAGCTCCCAATGTGGACGTGGTCTGAGAAGGCTCAAGGTGGGAGGCTGGAGAACTATCACACCGATCATAAGGTATGTGGGTTTGAGATGTCTGGGGACTAGTAAGATAGTTCCGGGAGAGTTGCAGCGATGAATTCACGTTGTAAGATGACTGCGGATCATTACAAGATGGGTCAGGTGCAGGAGGCCTTGCCCTGTAATGTTGTGAGACGAAGGATAATTTCCTTTTGTGAGACATGAAACGGCCAACGCGGTCAACGCAAGCGTCAAGGAGAGGGGAGGTTGGAAAGCCTCCTTGCCGCGCGCACGGGATATATATGGAAATGCCTTGTTTGGGAGTCAGAGCATTCAAACTTGGTTACTTCACGCATTCTCTCGTTCCGCGCATCCACTCTCTGTTGGGATCTTTACTGGATAAGGGTGAAGTCGTACGCACGCCATTCAACAAACTGACCCTAACGGACGATACACTTTCACCATTGCTGTATTTAGTAATTGTACAGAGGGAGCGGCTTCCGGAAACCCCCAAGCACATATGTAGCGTATCATGAACACCCCCAAACGCAAAATTTGGGCGAAAGACAACGTGAGCTGAAAACAAAGCGTCCTTATGTCCAGCTCCCCAGATACATCATAGCAACTGCAAGCCCAAGCACAGGGGCAGCCCTCCATCTTTATCGATTCCACAACCGCAAAGCCGTTCCGGGATGGATCACAGTGTCCGGAGTGAGCTTCTTAAGGACCACCCAAATGAGTATGCTAGATGCAACACGTGCAGATCCAGCAAGAGCGTTAGACTTTTAAATCTTCAGATCCCACATGTTTGCCCGCCTCGGGGCACAGGCACTATGGCAAGCAATCACCAAGGGAAGCCACAAGCAGTGACGTCATTCACACCCGAAGGGCGAGCCTAGATGTCTTTTGCTAATCACATTTGCTATACAGACATTTGTGCATGGATGCTCAAGGAATGAGCCAGTGTACTTCGTTCATAATAACCACATTGCCTTTCGGCTGATGAGGTCCCTGCCGACGAGAGAAACCACGACATACTCTGTCGGTAGACAACAGATCCAAAAACTGAGGCTGATAGCGCACACAGTCCCTGATATGGACATAAATTTCGGCCAGTCCGAGCTACTTGTCGCTGATGGCGACAAATTTATGGTATATCGGTGAGGAGGATGCCTACAGACTCGTACCCAGTCGTCGTCGCTCTATGGACGCGCGCTGCGAACACGGGATTTCGAAAATTGATAGTTTAGTGTGCCTGTGGATTCCTTGCATGCTGTTTTTCGACCTCCAGCACTCTCTGAACAGTCAAACTTGCGATTGGAAATGCATGCCTAATGTAATCAAGAGAACCCGCTCCTCCTGGTCGCCATGGAGGACTGGAGTGTTTTGCAACTCGAACGGCGACCAGTCGTAGCCAGTTCAGCTTGGAGTGCTGGCAAACGACTGTTTACATGTCTGTTGCCAAACAAGCGACAACAAACCCTAATTTCCATCCGGCTGTGGGTCGAATGGCGACTGCAACGCCTCGACGTGTTTTCGTTGAGATTCCGTTTGATTCGGTTCGGAGAAATGCATCTCAGGCTTCTACTCCGCTGCGTTTGACATCACCGCTGAAACGGAAAGTCGATGTCTTCGGTATCACTAACGAGAATTTAGTGAGCGGTTCACCAAATTTTGCAAAACTCCCCAGCCAACCTGCAACAAAGAAGACCCGGCTTGATGCGCCCCCTGCTAAAAAGCGTGCGATTGACGCGCTTGACGCGTCCAATGAGGTAAGACCTTAACCGCACCTATTACGCGTGGCTAATATTGCTCAACCAATTTGGAAGGCAAAGAAACGCCGCTCTACTCGCCCGAAAACGGTTTTAAGCCCGTCATGTCCTCGTTGGATGCCTATGAACAAGTCCCTAAGCAGGGAGGCTGTTGAGGACCGCATCCAGGTCTGTTTTTATTCATGTGTTTGAGAATAGCTTGACTTCCCAGGTGACTGGATATGCAGATCAGGGAATTTTGTTATCGCTTCTCTCGGGTTCTAGGGTTAACTAAGAAGCATGTTGAATCACTGGACTACTTTGATACGTTCTCGGACCAAACCTGTAAAGCGATCGTGATCAGCCTTGTCACTCTAATCTCGCGAGACGAATCTGATCGTGAAGCCAACTCAGTAAGAACAGGTCTGCCAAGATCCATCTGCCCTAGCTAATTTCCACTGCCCAGATTTTTAGAAACGTCTTGAAAACCATCAAGTCACCCCGCGCGAATCTTGAAGATGTATGGCGTGCGGTAGAATCGCTTAAGGACATCCTTTATTCACACCTAGAGACCCCTGCCCCAGTGTCTGCCCAATTAATTGAGCGCACAAGGCTAACTCGCCGCAGCGGCGAGACTCTTATAGATTCTTCACAGCTGATACCTGTGATATTATCCCTTATTGAAGAGACGGTGAAGACTCGGTTTATCCGCCAAGAATTCGATGATGGGTATGTCATCAATTAGAGACAACAGACCCCCAGTGCTCAAACTTTTCCCAGGATGGAGAAAGTAGCAGAAGTCAACAAGAAGAAGGCTACTGAGTTGAAGAACATCGCAGAACGCTGGAGTGTCACCCGGCAGGAATTACGCAAAGCGATTGAACAAGCGCCCAAACCTGAGCGAGGGAATCTAAGTGAAAAAGTAAGCATGTGTGAGGTTCCTTTGTTTGTCCCATTCACTTATGTGCTACCGACAAGTTGACGGTCGCCAGAGGGAAACATAAGACCGAGTTGCTTCAATCACGAGTGTCTCATGCAACTGGACTTCAGGCTTGCAGACTTCGGTATCAGCCTCTGGGTGTGGACTCATCGGGGCGAATCTATCACGCTCTATCTCATCCCAACAACCCTGCAACGGGTCCGAGGCGCAGTCGAGCCTCATTATCGCACCGCACTCGTGAATCGATGAAGAATTGGGCATACTTCGTTTTCGTATGGGGGAAAAGGCCAGAAGATGCGCATCGTAGTGCTGAAGACGATGAAGATGAAGATGAAAATGAGTCAGAACGATGGTGGATTTTCTCCGATGCCGCATCAATTCGACAGCTTGCGGATTGGCTTTCGTGCACCTCCATTCCTCCCGATACTGCATCCTCTACCGCTGTCTCGTCTGCCACTGGTTTTGCTAGGAACACCCCCAGATCTTCGGAATTGCAGGATCCTGATAATGGGGGAGATGACACGACTGAAACCAAGAATTCGGATCGACGTATTCCTCCCCATATACGCGACTTGTGCAAGGACCTCAACGAGTTCGCCGACTTTCTGGATGTGTGTTTTCCTCCTGAAAAGTAGGGAAGCACTTCCACGGACACGAGATCAAACTAGCGAAGACGAAAACGCTTTAGATACAGCTTCATATGTATCTCCCATTTACTTTACTCCTCCATTCAGATACCATCGTGCCTTATTGGCCCTGGCCGTTGTTGCACCCTCCACTCCACGTGGGCACAGTTTTAGCCTTACGAGTATAATTTTTTTCGTTATTTTATCCACCCATATACATTTCACGACTTGTCGATATGACCACAGATTTGTGAAATGATTCGAAAACCAGTGCTTATGTCGGAGATGCGAAAAGTTCAGTATATATTCCATCCAGTTCTTGGAAAGAGACTGTTCTCACGGTCCACTTATGTAGCCGCGATGCCAGCAGGACGGCAAGAACGTGCTTGCACTGTGGCCAAGCAAGCCACCAGGATCCAGAAATAGATAAGGATATCGCCAGTTGTGCACAAAAGCTTGTGGCATCAGTATGTTGGAAACATCGTCATTAAACCAGATAAGACGCGCACCACCAAAGGTGAAAGCTCTTCCTCTTCATCATCCAGAGGTGACCTTGGGCTTCGAAGGAGAACGGTGTAAGCAAACGCAGGACACGTGCAGAAATGACGAGGGGTTCTGAATAATCGGCTTTCGGTCGTAGTATATGAATCGTTTTCGAGCGCAGATGGTGGTGTGTTCCTGAATACGTCTATTTCCACGGCGTACGAGTCGGTGCTGCCGGACACGATGTAGGCTTTACGTCCCCCTGGTGTGTCATATCTCGTCACTAGGTCATGCCAGTAGTTTAGTCGCGAACGAGTATCCGAGGACCCTGGATCACATACCGCACTTCTTATCTAGAAGGTCGAGAGCTGCTACGACAGTATGAGATACCAGTAAGTTGAGAGCGAGAATTGTATCTTCTGGCACTACGAAAAAATATTAACAAGCCACTCCTAGAGGAACGATAAATCTCAATCGTAGGGCAGACCATTATCTGGGGTGACTGTATCTAGCAGAGCATCAAGAACACGATCGAACTCGTCCATGGCACTAAGCGTAATTGACAATTGTCCCTGGCATTTTAAGAGTTACACGGTGACCACTCGATGAGTCTTCCCTCGAAGCGGAGTTAGCCGAATATAATAGTCGCGATTTATGTAACGAGATTACATAAGACTTACCTATGCCAGCGCAGCATGCGCCACCTGCCAAAGTAAGAAACCAAGAAATAGTATGATACCGCGGAGTACAATATTGCCGGGTCAGTATTCCTTCGTAAATTACCCGGGAAACAATGTATGTATATGGCACGACATCTGGTACAGTCGATACCTTGGCCTGGTATTCGGCAATTTTTACTAAGGGAAATCCGAGTTAAACGTTATAAACAATGACCTCTGTGTGACCAGTTAACGCCTTCCGATTGACTTATTCCCTTTGCTTGCACCATCGTGATGACTACAGACCAGGGGCTTCCCTTCCTTTTGTTTATCACTTCCAGATTTCTCTCTGCTGTCCGCTGTCTCAACCTCAGTTGTTTTAGGTGGGGGTTATTGAGAGTCGTTTAGAGGTATGTGCTTTCTCCACATCCATGTCCATCCACCCTGAAGCCATCCTTTCGCGAAATCGGCGTGCCCTTGAATCACCGATGATCGCTGCAAATGCGCGCCGCACACGAAATGCCATCTCTAACCGGCAACGACGACAGGGCACGAACCAACCTGCTCCTGTCTCTTCGGTCCTCTGTCCTACCCTATCCGGTGCTTCCTGCAGTCGGAGTGTGCACTGGCGCAGTTTTTCGTCTTTTCATCCCAACCCCCTTTGTATTACGATGGCGCCCAAACCCCTGTCAACATTGTGGTGCTCTTCTATCAGAGAGTGAACATTTGGGTTGATGTTGTCGAAATGGCTCCAAAGTTCTTTCCCCCCTACCACGTTTCTCGTGGCTCTTGCGAACAACTTCCCTATAGTTGCCGGGAACGGCACCCGTTCTCTCAACTACCTCTTCAACCTCGGTGCACAGGGAGTCTCTGGTGAACTACATTCATTCCAAGGTAAGTTCCTTTCAGCTAGGCCAGAGCCCTATTCCCACTCTCTTCTTTTAGGGTCTTATTCATTATGCATAACGGGTCAGATGTACTACCGTATCGTGCTGAGCCGTCGTTCTGGGCATCCTGCAAATTGGTTTCTATATGACCCTGCTGGAGCCACTGCTGTGGCACTGAAATCCAACGTATCACCCAGGATAAAGCGTTGCTCCGGTTCAAAGTGCGCCTTCACTTTGACGACTCAAATCGCCATTTCGACAAATTTCGCCTGCCTCGCCCAGGGTCCAATGTGGATATCCAAGCGAAATGGATGACAGACTCCGCCCTGAATGATTGAGAATAGTATGTATTTAGGTGCTCTACCTGCCGCGATGGCAGAATCTGATATCATGGCTCTACACCTTCCGCACCTGCTCCCAAAATGAAAGCGATTGTTGGGGGATGCTGCTGCGGTGCCCGGCACCGAAAGTGACAATAAGAAGGACTTGATCAGCTGGTGGGTCCTCGCGCGGAAAAGAAAGGCGTCTGGGCAGGGTATAATTGACAATGCGGCGGTTAGGCCTTGAGAATCTAAATAATGAGGCGGGGGCGTCATGTGCTGGCCCAAGTGGCTGCTTGGTGAATGATGTCAATACTGATATTGTACACAACTGGACTCGATCGAGCCGAAGGCTGTCCACTTGTTTTATTAAACAATCCACGGAGATACATTCCGAGTATTTTTGCTGGCGTCCCCAACCATAATACGGGTACCAGGGTATCACACCATGATTTTCACTTGGGATTCCTGATCTTCCCGATTTTTTTTTTTTACTGCGATTTACTTCTTCATCCATTTCGTGGTGAGGTTCTCCAATAAAAATTGCATAAAATTACAAAGTTTATGAGCTCGCCGGATTTATTGTCGACATGGGTTTATTTTCTTTGTGGCTCCCCTTTGCATGGTTGACATAAATTCCGGATGCAGGCGCATTCTGCAATCCCTACCAAGGTGCCAGCTCCGCCAGATATTGACACTTAGCATATGTGCGGTGCTTCGCACCACATGTTATCGCGCCAAATCCAACCGGGGTTTTCTGTGCAGGCTGAGGCCTGTCCAACCAGATAGCAATCTCCCCTCGTTCCATCCGACGCATTGAACCAAATATCACCGACGAACCAGTCCTTAACGGAAACAGTAACAGAATGGTCGCAAACTGTGCCGTTAATTACCCCGGGCGCAGCTTCCTCAATATTTTCGCCCTCGCCTTTCGAGTTGTCGACTACATTATCGCAGCTAGTGTCTGTGGTGCAAACACTAAGTAAGAGCAAATTTTGCTTCAGATTTGATTTCGGTTCACCTGCTTGCGAAGCTGTTATAACAATTCGCTTGCCATAGGGGGAAGTGAGCGCGCCGACATGGAAATGGGCTGTGGCAACTTTGGGAAGTAGAGCGAGCATGATGATGGCACTCCAGACTCGCATTGTGATTTTTGGCGGAGTGCGTGCTACTGCTGATCGATAGCTAGTGCAGACGGCGTGAATCAGGGAGTAGTCTGGACCGTGGGTACTTGGAAGACTGGTGAGAGAAGGCTAGAGGAAAGGAAACCCATCGGAGGTACTTATATAGCAGTTGCATGAGGCATCCAATCAATCTTTGAAAAAGGAAAAGTGAAAGTAATCTGCACCCCAAAATGGCGCTTGACATTGTCGACTTTCCCAGAGGCGACCAGAGTGTACCCGTCTTCGCCCGGGTAGAACCGTTGGCAAGTCCCACTTTACGGATATTCCTACTGTTCAATCAATGAATACTTGCATGTTGATATCTCAACTCAGCGGATTTACATCTAACTAGCTTTATGTATGATCCTTTATTTAGAACTCTCGGCTATTACATTCCTTTTTCCCGGCTTCCCGCCACTCCGCAGCGGGTCCCGTAAATTTTCCCTCTGAGCAAGATGTACATCCTCTAGGAACCACCCTACGGGTCGGTGTCGAAACTGGGTCTTCAAATTCTACTGATTCTAAAGCCCAAAGTGCCTCAAGGCCTCAGGGTTGTCGTTCCCGCCGAGGCGCGGCGCGGCATAGATTGTGAAAACCGTCATCGACTAATTATTAGGAATTTGTATGTAGCAGCAGACATGATTACGACAACATCTCTGCATAGCTATATAGGATTTGCTAACTGCAATCCTGACTTGGCGAATCATTCAAAAAATCCCAAATATTGCAGAAATTACGATCGACTGGGAATGTGAATGCTTGTACATCCTAACCAAGTGTGGCTCCCAGGATATTATACTTGGCTACTGGCACCTTAACGACATCACAAAACCTTTAGCATTGGTTCAATGTGCGAGTCATTCCCATCGGATCCACAGCATCAATTGGTAGTTGATAGGTGGATCGGACGGAGTCACAGGACTTTCCGACAATCGGCGCTGCCACTGTCAGTTCCGTGGAAGCCAACGACCCTGCCTCATCATTCGGGGTTTGCGCGGATCTGGAGCGTTCAGCCTTCTTGGTAAGCAGTCACGATGCCAATGTGTAATAACGCTCAGAGCTGATCAGATTAATATTGAATGGTCAAGCTTGAGAGCGGCAGTGGGTTGCAGCGGTGGAATAATTTATCTCCATGACAAAAGCTCAGCCCTTCGCAGCGCCGACATTTTTCCAGACACTCCTTGCAATATCTGAGAGTACTCTCTTCACTTCATTTGAGGATTCCTCGCGTTCCGCGTCCTCAACATGTCCAACGATAGCAGGAATCCCACAGTCACCGCCGGTGCTCACCGAGCTCACAAGGGGCAGTTCGCCGAGGACTGGTATCCCCCTATCGGACGCCATGTTGTGGAATGAAGTTGTCGGTCCAAATATCTGATGTGCGTTCGAACACGATGGGCATACGAAATGCGACATATTTAGGACTACACCCAGTATCTAGAAGTGCGTTATCAGTGGGGTGTTCGCTTTTCCACATAGGATCACAGTGAACACTCACAGGGATGTCAACCTTTCGGAACATTGAAACACCTTTTGCTACATCAATCAATGCCACATCTTGTGGTGTTGAGACAATAACGGCTCCTACAATGCTCGATCAGAACATGTGCAGAGACATTGGGAGATCATTACCATCGACTTTCGCAAGTTGACCGAATGTCAATGCCACGTCCCCAGTCCCTGGAGGCATATCGACGACTAAGGCATCCAATCCCCGTCCGCCTTCATCTCGCCAGTCAACGTCAAACAAAAGTTGTTGAGTTGCCTTCTGAACCATAAGTCCCCTCCATACAACGGCAGGTGCATCGCCCGCCGTAGATCTTGGAAGGAGGAAACCCATCGACATACATGCTATGGAATGGTTGTGCAACGGCACTAGATGACCGTCTTTTTTGAGAATAGCACTTCAGTAGATAGTTGCCATCTATGGGGGCAGCCGGACTCGCCTTTGGTGAGTTCTGGCTCAGAGGAATTTTCAAGACCCATTAATTTGGGTATTGACGGCCCGAAGATATCCAAGTCCAACAACCCAACTCGAAGGCTGCGACCGTGACTGGTCTGCGCTGTCATGGCCAACGCCAATGCAAGATTCGCTATTTAACCGTCATAAAAAAATTAGTTTGTCGTATTAAGATGAAGAGATTTGAATATTACTTGCAACTGTGCTTTTTCCTACGCCACCCTTCCCACTAGCTACAGCTATTACACATCCAGCATTTGGGATTTGCCTCCTTGGTGCGCGAGTAGGAATCGTGGGTGGTGGCTGAGACCCAGATCGCGGAAGTCCCTAAGTTGCCAGTGTTCGACGGGCACGCATAGATTGGCAGGAGGACAGCAACACACCAACGGATTTTGATGAGAGGAAGGAAAAGAGGATCTGAATTGCCTTATATAAATTTGCACACATGAAGCCTTCTTGTGATAAGCTTCGGCTGCAGTCCGGCGGGCGATGCAGAAGAAGGACATGGATAGAAGAGCGTGGGAATGAGGTCGGGGCTAGTGCACGTGATGGATGCGTTGTCGTCGGTGACTTCCCCATCTGCACTGCCCCCTTATTTCGTTTTCATGTTCTTATGTCGCGAGAGGTAACCAAATTTGTTATTTTTCTCACACCAACACAAAAAAAATACAATAGGGGTGTTCACAGTAGTGAAAAGTACAATGCCCACAAGAGTTGCCAAAAGTTGGACTTTCCTAGCGACTTTTGAGCTTGACTTTTGACCTCTTTTGATCCACTTTTGAGGTCATTCATAGTTGCATGCAAAAAAAGTGTGTCAAAACAGCCTCTCCGGTCACGAAGGATTTGAATGGATTACATAATGTTCACTCTGCATGCCCATTCTTAGTGAACATGAGCGCTTAATCCGTGCTGCTCTCAAGCATGCATCCAGCCTCCAAGCCCAGTACTGACATCAATGATGCAGTCTTCTCCACAACCTTCGCTCTATTGATGAGCTGATTGATCTATCCATTTCCGATTTTGACACTGATGACGACTCCGAGTCCGAAACCTCATCTGACACTGATAGCACAAGTACAAGTTCCAGCAGCAGCAGCAGTAGCACCTCATCCTCCGAGTCCACTGGTAGCACTATAGAATTGCTATCTCATTCATCTATCCTTTCATCCCACTCAACCTATGAAGACCTTGTTGAAACCTACATGAGGCTCCATCACTCCCATGTTCAAGTGTAAGGGATGGACAGGGATGGGATGATGCGCGCTTTGCGCGCATTTCATTTATTCATTTATTCTTTAATATTCTTCGTAATAAACAACTGTATATATATATAGTGTCCGGGGTCGGGGAAAGGGGCTTTGCTCTTCTCCTCCCCCCTGTCGAATACTAGCTCCATACAGTCTACGTTATCGACAGCCTGAGGATTGAGGAGTCACCAAGGCCGGCACCCCAACCGGCCTTACATCAAGCCATCTGATGTGTCCGGCAGTTTCTTTAAAATGTTGTTACCACTAGAGTCCTCTTCCTGCATTCAGTTCCCAAGTGCAGCCAGCTTTCCTTTGTACTTCAGTGTTACAAAGAGGACGATGCACGGCGCTTCCACCACAACCTAAGTGTCTCACCTCATTCCTTTGATGTTCTTCTATCTCTTATCTGAGAACATCCAATATTTTACAACAGCTCTAATGTGGAACAAGCCCCCATATCACACCAGCTTGCAATAACTCTTTACTGCTTTGGTAAATTTGGGAACGGTGTATCAGTTGAAGCTGTCATGCAATGGGCAGGCTGCAGTGCTGGAGCAGTCATTAATTCTACAAGATGGATAATTGCGGCATTCCTCTCTCTTCATGACCAAGCAATCCACTGGCCAAGTGCATTGGAGAAGTGGGAAGCTTCTGATTGGGTGGAACAAGTCTCATGCCCCACTTGGAGACCAGGATTTTGTATGGTGGATGGCACACTAATACCACTCTGTTAGAACTGGGCGGAAACGGACGACTCCGGAGTGGAATCGGAGACTTAGCGTGGAGGGACCTTGGCCTCAGCGACTCAAGCGGAGCGCTGTGCCATTGCTGTTTGTCCATTTGGTCCTTAATTTCACAGTAGGTGAGCAGGAAGTCTCTAGGGGGCATTTCAGGTCGATTTCGGACTAAAACCAAAACGAGTATGTACAAGTGCCGATATATATAACGGAAGGGGCAAAAGCACAAGGAGAACAAAGGGTGACCGAATCGGAACGAAGACGTCTGAAAGGGAACAAAGGGTAGAGGGAGCGGAGCGGTACCGAAGGTCATAAGGCAGGACCTGTGATACGTCTGAAAGGAGGTAGGGAGGGCGAGGCCCAGAGGGGCAGGAGGATGAGGGGAAGTGGGGATGATGACTGTCAGGGGACGCGCGTGCTCGCGCAAGGTGCTCCGATAACCTAGTTGTGATTAAAGCCGGGGGAAAGGGATGTCCCCATCTTAGGGTCAGCTATATACATGTAGAGTCCGGCAATAAGGAAACCAAACAGATTGCCGATAGAATCACGTGATCATAGAATGTTCCAGAACAATGCCGGAGATGATCCGGGTCACCGGGGCTTAGGTAAGCGGAGTAGACGGGAATTACCGGCATACTTCCCACGCGCATACGCGCAGCCGGCATAGGGTCCAGGGTCATTGCTGATCCCTGACAATGACTAACTGGCTAGAATAGGAAGAAGCAGTAGTCCAAATAGGGATGAGGGGAAAACGCGAGAAATACATTACAAGCGGCGAGAGTGCTGAAGGCGGTCCGCGAAGCTCGGGGGTTGCGGAGCTTACGGAGGTTACAGAGGCGGGGTTGGAAGTCCGAGGAATATTGGCAATGGTGTTTACGTAGTATGAGGTCACCAATGCAATGGACTAAGACCGAGGTGGAGTCAAAGTCCGAGGTAGGGACTATGACGGAGGCTCGGTGTAAGGTACGAGCGGTGTCCGAGTGCGAAGTACGGAACAGCGGTGGAAGGTCGTAACTTGGCGGAAGGGTGGTGGAGGAGTAATGGAGGGAGGAGAGAGGGGACAGGTAAGGGGAGAAGGAGTGGCGGAAAGGAGAGTAGTCAGGTCCGAAGGTGAGTATCGGAGCGGACGGGGGAAGCGTAGGAGGATAACGGGAGGGTGGAGGTGTTGTGAAGGGGGAGCGGAGTAGTAGGAGGATAACGGGAGGGTGGAGGTGTTGTGAAGGGGGAGCGGAGTAGTAGGAGGGTGGCGAGAGGTAAGGAGGAGGTGTGTTGCCAGGACCGAAGGTGAGTATCGGAACGGCAGCGGTAGGTTATGACTCCGGAGGTGAAGAGGGTGGAGGTCCGGAAGTCGGGTCGGGGTCAGGTATGCACGGATATGACACACTCCATGCAAAGCCAGGACATTATGGCAAACAATTCTTTGACTGCTGAAGGAGAGAACAAAGGAAGGTCAGTTGGGAGGTTCAAACAAGACCACCACCAAGCTGTTCCCCAGTTCTTTAGTTAGGATGGGGAAGTGTAGTAGTAGTTTTTGTTGTAATTATAGTACCAATCCGAATGTTTTGGCTAATTATATTTTTATGGGTTAGTCTAAAAGTTTCTGGGAATTGACTTACAGATAAACCGAGCCCTGCAGAGCTGTTCCTTTATTGAAATTTCTTAATTTGTCTGGGTGTAATTCTGTGTAGCGTTGTTTAATTTGGAATTTAACTTGAATTGAATCTTCTACTTGGTGAAGTTTCAAAGATTCTACTCAGTTAATGGATTTAGATTGTGTCTGGAGTGTCCCTTGAGTCTTTTTTATTTTTGTCTTATTTTATTGCTTGTTTTAACAGCAGCAAAGTAACTGTTTTGTGTTTACACTTTGAAATCTGGAGTGTTAACCAGCTCTCCTGTTGAAATATCTACTTAATATTTCTCTCCTTAATTACTGCCTTTTACTACAGTGGCAATCTTAACTGTATATCACTTTTTCGCACTGGAGTGACAACCAGAAATGCCTGAGAAAAATAACACTCTATTTTCTTACTTCTCTGAGGGGGGAAAAAGTCGCAGAAAGGGTCTCCCTTTTATACTCCTTGGGTTGCCTTCCTTTTTCACACTCTACCTCATATTTACAGGATTTATTTACAGTGTATTTTTCTCAAACTGAATAAAAAATGAAATTTTCACGCTATAGTTCTACTGCGCTCTGCTGTGCTGAACTGTGGCTCTACTGTGGTCAGACTGCACCTAGAATCCTTATTGTCCTTCCTTGCCTAGGCTATTTTAATGGTTAATTAGAACTTGACTGCACTGCATTTGTCGCAGTTTCCTATTTCAAATTCCTCATATTTACCATTAAATTCACTATGACTCGGTGATTCTGAATTCAAACTTTGCATTACTATGTGTATGGCTGCACTGAGACCTTCAGCTGATTTATTCCATTTTTATTCAGCAACATTTAGTTAAAACAAGACTTGAAATGGTAAATGAATGAATTATTCAGGTTTAGAACTGAAAGAAAAAGTTGCTAGTAGTCAAGAATTACTCAAATGAATGTATTATAGCTCTCCACTTCATTAGAATATCATTCCCTAAAATTCCTGCCATGGTCTGTCGTAGTTTAGTGGATTTCATGGATTTCGTTCATCTCCCCTGATTCCCCTTTGTATTATTGCATCCTAATCCTCCATATGTATTGTTCGTTGTTATAGTAGGTCATCCTCGAAGATATCATGTTTTTATGTATGTATCTTATTTAGGGCTCTGGACCTCTTGAAGCTGTCTTCCCACATGTTTTCAGGTTTCTAACTTCATGTCCTTGTATCTTATTCATTTCTGGATGGTTTTTCATGTTCTTGGTATCATAAATTTTCATTTATTCCCACCTTTCCAATGGTACTAAATTTGTGTTCTATTTCCTGGTATTCGTCAAGTTAGCAAAAGTTCGTGCACACATTCGGTAATCACGTGCATCGTTCCCATAGTCGTTTGTATGCGGGCGCCGTTTCTGTTTAATTGTTCAGGATTTATGGTATGCATGGGTGTTTGTATCCTTCATATGGGCTTCCATGATTTATTTCAGATTTTTCCCTCATGATCTAAGGTTGTTTTGCACTTTCTGTGCTTTGTTTGACCAGGCTCTTCCTTATTTGGACGGAAATTGGTCTTTGCGATCTGCTGAAGTGCAGATCTCGGTTCTGATGGCCGGTTCCCTTCGCATTGCCACCCTCACGTGTCATTAAACATGATGTGGATTTCTATATTCCCATCATTGGTATAGCTTCACAACGGCGGGACCGTTTGGGCTGAAAATTTGCATAACTATAGTTCCCTATTTTTCATAATTTCCGTGTAAATTTCGTTGTATGTTTTAATTATGGATCCTATGTAAACATCGTCTTTTCCCTGAGCCCGGACTTTTGATGTTGCTATTCCCGTTATTGGATATCTCATTAATGCGTGATCCTTTTATTATGAAAATTTGGGTGGATTAAGATTAGATCCCTTCCTTTCTAATGGGCTATCAAGCTCGTCTTGGTCGTTACTGTTTGTTCTTTGTGCTTGCTTTTTAAACATTGTCCTTGTTTTCTGGGAGTTTTAGTCATATCTCTGTCGTTTATGGGTAGTTTTCCCTGTAATTACTTTCATTGGGTCCGTTTGGGGGACATCTACATTTCCTATTATAAACACGACTTTGAATTTTGCATTAGTTCCTAAGGAGTCCTTGTTCCATGGTACTTCCATCCTTGGCTACATGTGCAGACGTGGGAAAGTAGTTTCCGTGGAGGTTTTCTGGTTGTTTTTATAGTCAAATCTTGGTCGATTGTCTTAATTATTGGTTTAATATTTGCTATAAATTTCCCCGAGAATTCCGTCTTGTTGATGCTAAGCTTGAAGTATTTTTGCTAACTTTCTTTCTTCCATTTTATCGTATGTAGTCGTAATAATTTGTAAAATTTCATAAAATTTCGTTAAAATTCAGGTTCTTCTATTTTCTCATATCTACTTGTTGTATGGGGTTTTTTGTGATTTATCTGGCATATTTCCATAATGGGTTTCCATAGTGTGACCATTATTTCTCCTACACTGCAAATCCAATTACTCCCTTAGCCTAATGGTATGCCATTCCATTTTCATGAAGCTTTGACTCACTGCTTTTATTTAGTGACACTTCAAAATCTACGCATAATTGACTATGTTCTTGGCCCACCAGGGAGTGTCCATGACTCCATGGCCTTTAAAGAGTCACATGCTTATAAGGAATCTGACCAATTGTTCTGAGATGGTGAGTGGCTATGGGGGGACTCTGCTTATGGTTTGACACCATGGTGCATGGTACCATACAAGAAGCCACAATCTCTTATACCAGCTAACCAACAGTTCAACTACCATCTTTCTGCCGTAAGTCTAAATATTCAACTGATCCTCCCCTAGTGACTGATAATTGTCAATTCAGGTCCATATCTGGTCAGAGCATGCAGTAGGTTTCCTTAAAGGCCAATTCCAATCTCTTCGGGGGCTCTGTCAACAAATCAATAGTGTGCATGACTACAAACTTGCTCTTGAATGGGTCCATGCCTGCCTTATCATTCACTCATTGGTAGCACATGAAGAGAACTTTAAGTCTGATGAGGATTTCTTGTGGTGGGTTGAAGATGGGTTGCATGGTCGTGATGAGAGGGAAGATGATGAAGAAGTTGAAGGGTTTATTTGGGTGCCAACAGAACTGCAGATAGCAGGAGAAACAGAAGGTCAGCGGAAGCGCCAACATGTTCAAGAGGCTTTATTTTATCAGGTGTATGGACAACACTGAAAGCCATAGTACTAAATAGAAAAAAAAGAGTGTGCAACTAGAATCGATTAGGTGCCGAGTCAAGTCCAAGGAGGTTTTCGCCAAGGTCTATTTGTGGTGTGGCAAGTAACATTGGGGGTGTGAGTGGAAATCCAGTTGGCATGAAAGGGTTCTGCTGTGCCTCTTGCAACTCCAACTGCTGCTGTGCCTGGTGCACATCCAATTGCTGCTGTTGCTGCAGCTCTAGTTGGCGGATTTGTAACTTGGGCATTCTGTGTTCATGCTTATTTGCCTCACACTCTCTATGTGTAGTAATGTGTGCCATGTATTCTGCATGCCGCTGGTTTGACTCTCGCTCCACGAGTTCAGACTCAAATTTGCTTGCTTCATGGAAATCAGCAAGTGAGTCTCGCTTTACCTTGATACCCTGTGCCATGGTATGGGCTGAAGATGTGCCTGGTGTCATAGATCTTGAGGTTGGTGTAATAGGAGCAGGGAGCTGCAAGTGCTGGGGTGCAAACCTTGGGTCAACCTTAGGTTTGGTATCAACACTCTGCAGCTGCTCGTCGAGTAAGGTAGTATGGGGTGATGGAAGTGGGGAAGGGGAAGATGAAATCGGGAGTAGCGACACACTATTCTAATATCTTGGAGTCAGTAACTACTAACCGGTTTCATCCTTCCTTTACATACCAAGTCCATGCCATTTTCCAACACCTCAGCCAGAGTTGCATCCTGAGACTCCAGTACATTTGTATCCATAGTAGGTGAGGCTGAAGAAAGGTTTTCGGACCCTTGGGCTTGTCTCACAGTTGAATTTGAGATCAAGTCAATGGAATGTTTTGGAAGTGTGGACCAAATTCCATCCAAATCATCAAACCAAGGGAACTGTTAGAACTGGGCAAGGGTGGACGATTCTGGAGGGGAACCGGAGACTTAGCAAGGAGGGACCTTGGCCTCAGCGACTCAAGCAGAGCGCTGTGCCATTGCTGTTTGTCCATTTGGTCCTTAATTTCATAGGCGGCGAGCAGGAAGTCTCTAGGGGGCATTTCAGGTCGATTTTAGACTAAGGCCTAAAACGAGTATGTACAAGTGCCAATATATATAATGGAGAGGGCAAAAGCACAGGGAAACAAAGGGGGTCCGAATCGGAATGAAGGCGTTGTAGGCGGGATAATCACCCACATGGAGAGCTGACTCGGATACCCGATTCCACCATTCAGAAAACCCCTTCCATTCATGCGACAACTCGATACGAATTTGACATATAAAAATAGTGCTAATTCGTACAATTCTGACGATACCAAGAACGTCCCAATCGGTGGAGAATTGACAGAGTTCTGCATTGGACAAGTTAGGCACGGGCATGTGCGGGCGTGGGAATCTCAAGCAGCAACCCAGAATTCCAGCCTCACATGTTCCCACGGCGTCTAATAAATTGGTAAAAATGCTTATCGGCTGTGTAAAATTTATCTCCGGCTTCATTTTTAATTTTCGGCTCTTAATTCTATAAATCCACTGAGAAATCGCTTATTTCCTTATATTTTTATATTTTGCCATCATTTCAGATATTGATTGATATTCTTTTATTGTTACTGTTACCCTTTTTTATTATTTCGCCTAATAAGGTATGCAGGTGCCATACGGTACCAATATTTCCCATCAATTATTCTAAAAATAATTGTTCCTTATATCCTGTACATACCGGATTTTGGAAAAGAAGTTCTCCCCTCCCCCATTTTCTCTAAGGTGCTAGGATGCGCTAGAGAGGGTGTGAGTGTGTGGAATTCCAACAGTAGGAATAAGGGCAGTGATCTAGCTCACAATGAGTGAGTAGTGGACACTGAGCCCGGACCTTGCAGAATCCCGGAGAACCCACACCGGAGTTTAAGGATCGAGAGCGTAGCGAAGTCTAGTCAAGAAGTAGGAGTTTTGGAGAGTTTGGCCCCACAAGCTTAGTCGGCATAGAGAGCCGTGAGCCCTCTTTCAGCATCCAAATGGGAACAAAGGGATGACAGAAGCAGAGCAGTACCGAAGGTCATAGGGCAGAACCTGTGGTACATCCGAAAGGAGGTAAGGAGGGTGAAGCCCAGAGGGGCAGGAGGATGAGGGGAAGTGGGGATGATGACTAACTGGCTAGAATGGGAAGAAGCAGCAGTCCAAATAGGGATGAGGGGAAAATGCAAAGATACATTACAAGCGGTGAAAGTGTTAGATACTGATCCGGGGTCGGGCACCGAAGGTCGCCGATGCGGACCGCTAAGGGCCGCGATGGCCGCGATGCCTCAGACAAGGCCCGAGGGTAGGGCATTTGGCCTCAGCAACTCTAAAGGGAGTGCTGTGCCCCCTAGTTGTCTCTTGGCCCTCATTTCGAACTTACTGGGGCTGCCTTGTTGGGGTCAGGGCTTGGGGTCGTGGTCAAGTCAATTAGAGCTAAGGTACTATAATGTAGTATACAGGATATATATATGAAGGTGGAATGAATAGAAGCGGACCCGGGCTGAAGGCCGAAGGGTCCGGAAGCAAATAGGAACAAAGAGCGGGGTTGGCCGCACCACGGCCGGCAATGACCGAGGGTCAAAACAAACAATAACAGATAAATAAACGAAGGGGTGTAGGGCCGCGATAGCGGCGATGGTATCATAGCGGAGTAGGCGATGTCGCGGAGTCACGCTAGGTCGGTACCAGAGGCGGACTCGGGGCAGGGAGGTCGGTGTGGCTGTGGGGGAGTCGGCCAAGTGTAGGGGAGCCTAGGGGCAAGTGGGGGAGTGAGCAGGGAACCCTCAGGGAGGATAGGGCTGAGGTCGGGGCTCGCGCTCACGCTCGCATAGCGGTAACGGGCTCAGGCAGCATCAGGACGGGCGGCTAACGGGCTGGAATGCACGGCCATGACAGAAAGTGCCAAAGGTGATCTGTGGAGCTTGGGGGTTATGGAGCTTATGGAGGTTATGGAGGCAGGGTTGAAAGTCTGAGGAATATTGGCAATGGTGTTTATGTAGTATGAGGTCACCAATGCAATGGACTAAAGCCGAGGTGGAGTCAAAGTCCAAGGTAGGAACTATGATGGAGTCTCGGAGCAAAGGTACAAGTGGCATCTGAGTACGAGGTACAGGACAGTGGTGGAAGGTCATAACTTGGTGGAAGGTCGGTGGAAGAGGGTTAGAGGGAAGAGAGAGGAGAGAGGAAAGGGGAGAGGAGTGGAGGAGAGGAAAGGTGTCAGGTCTGAAGCTGAGTATTGGAGTGGATGGGAGAAGGGTAGGAGAGTGATGGAAGGGTGGAGGTGTTGTGAGGAGTGAGAGGAGGGTGGTGAGAGGAATGGTGTCTGGTCCGAGGTGAGTATTGGAGTGGACAGAGATAGGGCAGGAGAAGGATGGAGAAGTGGAGGTGGCAAGAGGGGTGAGAGGAGGTGTGGTGTCAGGTGTGGTGTCAGGACCGAATGTCATATCCATCCCCGGCCATCGACTTCTGGTCCCTCTGATCCCTCCGGTCTAACCCCACTCCTTCCTCACTAACCTCGGAGCTCCTGTATTCCGCAATCCTCTCGGTACCCCTTGATGGTCACCACCCCCTCATTTCAATTTATTACCTATGCCTCCCTAAGTACGGACCCCCGAAGACTTCTGGACAGCTCCGACGTCCGCTAGCGCACTCCTGCCTCCACTGGGCAATACACTCGCCTGCCCTGCAGAGCCCACCTTCGGGCCTATCCCTCCTTTCTGTTTCTGGGTTATCGCCTGCCTTTCTGCTAACCCCGTGACCTGACTTGTCGGTAATATTCAGTCGGCTAATGTTTAACCCCGTTAGCTCCGCTCCATTTGGCTCCGCCAATTGCGGACCCGTCTTCGCTGTAACCATATATATATCCCACTTGTACATAGGTTACACTCCAGTAATAAAATCAACTAGAGTTACTCCCCCTTCGGTTCTGATTGCCAGTCAGTAAGTTAGGGCACGGACGTGTCACTAGGCACAGCGCTCTTGGCAGAAGTTGCTGAGGCCAAAGCCCTCCGCTATGGAGACTCTCCCTCGTCTCAAATCTGGTCTCTGACAGTATTTTATTACTCCCTGACTAGTACACGTCTTGTATGGCACCAAAAGTCCTTCGCACTCGTTCGCAATTATGCACATTAGTTCCCAACTCCGCCTCACCTTCCCCAGAACCCTCTCAGCCTGGTCCTAGTCGATTGGCGAGAAACCCAGTTGAGTTTCGAAGCTTTTCTAACCTTGGAACCCCTCTCCCATTGACTCTGATCATGCACCCCGTTAGGAATCGATCACCAGTTGCAGACTCCGACTTTGGAGACACCACGGAACAACCCATAGACCCCATCCACTTCTTTGGACTCGGTTCCGAGGTCCCCGACTTCGTCGATCCTCCTCCTGCTGATCCTCCCATCCCCACTGTCCCAACCACCAACGATGCCGAACCCACCTCCAACGTGGCTATTGCACAATTGGCCCAAGCCATTGCCAGTCTGGCTCGTCACACCGGACAACGACGACGACGACCATCTTCTGCTCTCCGGACCAAGGTCCGCGAACCCGAACAGTTCGACAGAAAGGATCCCCAAGAACTCCGAGTATTCTTGGTCCAATGCGAGCTCAATTTCCAGGACTGTCCCCTCGCTTTTGCTAGCGACTGCGCTAAAGTCATATTTGCGCAGTCCTACCTCAAGGGAATGGCCCTCGATTGGTTTGAGCCGGACCTGTTGTTCAACCAGAATTCCACGCTTCGTCTGCGATGGATGAACGACTATCAAGAGTTCATTAATGAACTTCAAACTAACTTCGGCCCTCACGATCCTGTGGGCGATGCTGAGGTTCAACTGATGACCCTGGACATGAAGGACGGGCATCACATCAATAAATACGTCGTCAAGTTCAATCGACACGCCTCTCAACTTCACGGTTACGGAGAAGCCGCACTTTGTCGTTTCTTCTACAACGGATTGCCGGAACGTATCAAGGACAATATTGCCAGAGTAGGTAAACCCTCTACTCTCTCAGAACTTCACACCCTGTCCCAAACTCTCGATGCACGCTATTGGGAGTGTAAATCGGAAGTTACACGTCACGCGAAACCCTCTTCCTCTAACGTTTTCGACAAGTCCACTGCCACTTCTCATTCCGACCCCATCCCTTCCTCCTCCTCTTTCAACTCCGCTTCCGGTAGTAGGCCTCCGAAGGACAATAGGAAGTCCGAGGCCAGCTCCGTTAAACCGGACCTCTCGTCTAAACTCGGAGACAATGGCAAGCTCATGCCACAAGAGCGTAAACATCATCTCGACGAGAAACTTTGTATGTTCTGCGGTCAGTCTGGCCACATGATCAAGGACTGTCCCAAGTCTTCTTCTTGCGCATCTAAGGCCTGTTCGGCCCAGACCGAGGAGCAAGGATCCGCTTCCGCAGAAGCAAAAAATTAGTCTGCACCCCTGTGGACTCCGCACGGACCGGGGGTTGCGATCCTTCCTTTCGTGTGCTCAAAGAAGTGCGTTTAAACGCGTCTTCCATTTCCGACTTATCCTCCCTCCACATTCCCGTTTCCTTTTCTCTTTCAAATGGTCTATTTTCTCCTCTCAATGTTGACCCTTCGGTTAATGTTCTACCCATTGTAGATAGTGTTGCTGATGTACCACTCTCTCCTCCACCCCCTCCGACTACTTCCATAGATCGATCCACCTCTCTCCGCTTCTCTTCTTTTTCTCCTCCTGTTTCTCCTCTGTCCAATATTAGGACACAAAATAAACTTTTCCGCTCTTATGAGAATGTACCCGCACTCGTAGATTCTGGGTCTTTGGACTGCTTCATCAACGACACATTCGTAAAAAAGTTGGCCTTGAAGACATACCAGATTAAACCCCTACAACTGCGCCTATTCGATGGTAGCACCAACTCAATCATAACCTACGCCGTTGATATTCCCCTCCACTTCGCTTCCGGAAACATCACCCCCATGACTTTCTTTGTCACATCGCTGGATAGATCATGTTCCCTAGTCCTAGGACACAACTGGCTTACCCACTACAATCTGTTGATTGACTGGGTCTCAAGCAGTATTACGTTCCGAACTTCCGAACCTACCAAGACAGTTACTCCGAGCTCTCCCCCGTCGTCTCCGGCACCACTGCTGTCGTCCGACATCCAACCATCTGATGTTTCGCCAGCACCTCAGTCGCAGGCTGTTACTCCTCCATTACCATCTATCGAGTTCGTCAGCCGTTCCACATTCACGAAGGCTTGCCGACTTGAAGGATCGGTATCATTCAGCCTAACCATCCCTTCCGAGGAAAGCCGCTTGAGGGCTGCCTCATCCCACACCGATTCCGTCGACCTCTTGGCCGTCCCGCAGGAGTATCACGAGTTCGCGGATGTGTTCAGTAAGAGCAAAGCCTCAACACTGGCACCGCACCGTGAGCACGACCTAAAGATCGACCTTGAGGAAGGCACCTCCCCACCCTTGGGTACCATGTACTCTCTCTCCTTCGGAACTCGAGGCCCTCTGGGCATTCTTAGATGAACACCTGGCCTCCGGTTTCATTTGCCCCGCTACCTCCGCTCATGCGGTGCCGGTCCTCTTCATCTGCAAGAAGGACGGATCCCTCCGTCTTTGTGTCGACTTCCAAGGGCTGAACAAGATCACCAAAAAGGATCGCTACCCACTTCCCCGCATCTCCGACCTCCTTGATGCACCTAGCCGTGCCACGGTCTACACCAGACTCGACCTCCGGCATGCTTACCACCTGGTTCGCATTGCAGCAGGCGACGAATGGAAGACCTCTTTCCGCATGCGCTATGGTTCCTATGAGTGGCTTGTCATGCCATTTGGTCTCACAAATGCACCTGCGGCTTTCCAGCAATTTGTCAACATGATCTTTGCCGACCTCTTGGACGTTTCTGTGGTAGTCTACCTAGATGACATCCTTACCTACTCGGAAGACATGGCTTCGCATCAGGAGCATGTCTGAGAAGTTCTTAGGAGACTCCGCAAACACGGCCTATATGCCAATCCGAAGAAATGCGAGTTTCATATGGACATGTCAGGGACAGCTCCGAAAGCAGCGAGGTCCCGGGGTGCGGGACTTGGGGAGATGGATAGCGGCTATGCGTAGCGGTGATCCCGTCGCGGGGTGAGCATCCCCGACCAGTTAGTCTGAAGTGGAAATGTGAGTTATCATTAAAAGGGAAGGCTACACTACTTGCCTGAAGTGGAAATGTGAGAAGAAGGCTACTTCTTTGGTTCCCACTCCAGGTGTTATTATATACATGCGGGAATGGTCACGTGGGGTGCGCCATGTCACCCTTGCACACAGCCACGGCTCTCTGGGTGCTTCCGCAGAAGATCCCGAGAGGGCCCGCTGTGGGTGCAAGGCGAGTGCAGTGGTGGTGGCGGCGGTATAGGGATGTAAGATACAGGAGGGGAGATGGGCGTGTGCGCCGATGATACATTGAGCAGGGGAAAGGTGGTCCATGTAAGAGAAAGGGAGAAAGAAAGAAAGGAGGAAAGGAGAACAGGAGAAAGGAAGAGGGAGAGGAGGGAGAGGCGGTGCGGAGCGGGGATCGGGTGGGGCGTGTTGGGGCATGCCCTGACAGGACACTACGGAATATCTCGGTTACTGCCTCTCTCCTTCCGGACTCACCATGTCCATCGAGAAGGTCAAAGCCATCCAAGATTGGCCCGAGCCCTGTAAAGTCAAGGATGTCCAATCCTTCCTTGGCTTCGCTAACTTCTATCGGCGTTTCATTCACCAATACTCCGACATTGTGGTCCCCTTGACGCGCCTCACGCGTAAAGGAGCCCCCTGGCTATTCTCTGACGATTGTCGCTCTGCTTTCAACACCTTGAAAGAAGCCTTCACTTCCGCTCCTATCCTCACACATTGGCTACCCGACGCCCCCCTCATTGTAGAAACCGACGCCTCCGATTACGCGATCTCCGGAATCCTTTCCATTCGCTGTGATGACGGAGAGATTTGCCCCGTTGCGTTCCGCTCTAGAACACTCTCAGCGCTGGAGCTCAATTACGACACCCATGACAAGGAACTGCTCGCCATTCATGATGCATTCTGATCATGGCATCATTACCTCGAAGGTTCAGGAACCCCAATTGACGTCATTACCGACCACAAGAACCTCGAGTATTTCTCCACCACCAAGCTCTTAACCCGGTGGCAAGCCTGCTGGTCAGAGTTCCTCTCCCAATTGCACATGACAGTCCGATTCCGTCCCGGAAGACTCGGAGTTAAACCAGATGTGTTGACCAGACGCTGGGACGTCTATCCCAAAGAAGGGGATATGGACTACGCTCACGTCAATCCGCAGAACTTCCGACCGGTCTTCACTTCGGAGCAGCTCACTGCATCCTTACGAGCTACGTTCCTAGCTGCCACAGTAATCCGAGCAGCCGTACTTGTCGACACAGAGGCTCTTCATCGAGACATCCTAACCTCCCTCTCCTCCGACACCTCAATCTCTTCTCATCTCGCTTCCCCCAACCTCCCCAACTCCCGCTGGTCCATTGATGCCGAAGGCCTCTTAAGGCTGGACAATCACATTTACGTGCCGGATTCTAACGATCTCCGTCTCCGCGTTTTGCGAGACAAACATGACCACCAACTTTCCGGACACTTCAGGCAAAACCGGACTCTGGATCTAGTACGTCGTGAGTATACCTGGCTGGGCATCCGTAACTTCGTCAAGAGTTATGTATCCTCCTGCACTTCGTGTGCCCGCACCAAGGTCCCCTGTCATAAGCCTTACAGCTTACTCAAACAACTCCCCATCCCCAAACGTCCTTGGAACTCCATCTCCATGGATTTCATCGAACAGCTACCCTCCTCTTCCGGATTCACTTCCATCTTGGTCGTCGTGGACCGCCTGTCCAAACAGTGCATTTTCATCCCTACCCACGATACCATCACCTCTCCGGAACTGGCCAAGCTCTTCCTCCTCCATGTGTTCTCCAAGCACGGAGTTCCATCCCACGTCACCTCCGACAGGGGTCCGGAGTTTGTCTCTCATTTTTTCCGTTCACTTGGTAAGGCCCTCGACATCCGCCTCCACTTCACCTCCGGTTATCACCCGGAAGGAGACGGTCAGACCGAATGGATGAACCAGACGCTCGAGCAGTACCTGCACATCTACAGTAACTACCAGCAGGACAATTGGTCCGAACTCCTGCCTCTCGCAGAGTTCGCATACAACAACGCTCCAAATGCCACCACGGGCATCTCCCCGTTCTTCGCCAACAAAGGCTACCATCCGAACATCACCATTCACCTGGAGCGAGACCTGACATCAGTACGCGCCCAAGAGTACTCCGTCGATCTCAACTCCCTCCACCACTTCCTTTGTGAGGAAATGCATCTTGCTCAGATCCGCTATCAGGCCTGGCAGACTCCCATCGGAGCCCTGCCCCAGCTTTCGAAGTAGGAACCTCGGTCTACGTAAAGGCCAAGTACTTCCGCTCCACCTGTTAGACACTGGTCCGGGGTCGGCACCGAAGGTCGCCATTGTGGGCTGCTATAGGCCGTGATGGCCATGATGCTGCGAACAAGGCCCGGGGGTAGGGCATTTGGCCTCAGCAACTCTAAAGGGAGTGCTGTGCCCCCTAGCTGTCTCTTGGCCCTCATTTCGGACTCACTGGGGTTGCCTTGTTGGGGTCAGGACTTAGGGGTCGTGGTCACATCGATATTAGAGCTAAAGTATTATAATGTAGTATACAGGATATATATAGGAGGAAGAAATGAATGGAAGCGGACCCGGGCCGAAGGCCGAAGGGTCCGGAAGCAAACAAGGATAAGGAGTGGGGTTGGCCGCATAGTGGCCGGCAATGACCGAGGGTCAAAACAAACAATAACAGATAAATAAAGGAAAGAGCGTAGGGCCATGATAGCGGCAATGGTATCGTAGTGGCGCTGGACTCGGAGTTGGGCCGGAGTCGGGCACAGGGATGATAGCGGCCCTGTAGGGGCCAAGTGAGTGGGGTAGGGGGTTGCGCTGGGCATGGTGCCGGAGGCGGACTCAGGGTGGGAAGGTTGGTGTGGCTGTGGGGGACTCGGCCAGGTGCAGGGGAGCCTAGGGGCAAGCGGGGAAGTGAGCAGGGGGTCCTCAGGGAGGATAGGGCTGAGGTCGGGGCTCGCGCTCACGCTCGCATAGCGGTAACAGGCTCGGGTGGCATCAGGACGGGCGGCTAATGGGCCGGAATGCACGGCTGTGACACCACCCGACCTTCCAAAAAGCTCTCTGAGAAAAACCTCGGCCCATTCGAGATCATCGCCTGCATTGGAACTCACTCCCTCACTCTCTGCCTGCTGGAAAACATGCGAGCCATTCACCCGGTATTCCATGTCTCACAGATCAAACCCTCCGTCCCGAACACCATTCCGAACCGCCACCAGCCACCTCCGCCTCCCATAGAAATCGAAGGCAAGATGGAGTTCGAGATCGAGGAGATACTCGACTCCAAGATCGACTGACGTAGACGCAACAAGTTGCTCTACCTGGTCAAGTGGCTAGGCTATGAAGGGACCGACAAGGAGACACAATGGCTCCTTGCCGGCGAACTCGATCACACCTCCGACCTTGTCGAAGCGTTCCACTCTCGGTACCCAGCGAAGCCTGGACCTGAAGCTCCTTAGGAACCCCGACTCCTCTCCCATTTCTCCTTCTCCCTTCACTCCTCACTTCCGTTTTTCATTTTCCCATTTTTTTTCTTTTTCTGTAAGTACAGCTCCCCTGTCACGGCCGTGCATTCCGGCCCGTTAGCCGCCCATCCCGATGCCGCCCGAGCCTGTTACCGCTATGCGAGCGTGAGCGCGAGCCCCGACCTCAGCCCTATCCTCCCTGAGGATCCCCTGCTCACTTCCCTGCTTGCCCCTAGGCTCCCCTGCACCTGGCCGAGTCCCCCACAGCCACACCAACCTTCCCACCCTGAGTCTGCCTCTGGCACCGTGCCCAGTGCGACTCCCCTACCCCACTCACTTGGCCCCTACAGGACCGCTATCATCCCCGCGCCCGACTCCGGCCCAACTCCGAGTCCAGCACCGCTACGATACCATTGCCGCTATCGTGGCCCTATGCTCTTTCCTTTATTTATCTGTTATTGTTTGTTTTGACCCTCGGTCATTGCCGGCCGCTATGCGGCCAACCCCACTCCTTATCCTTGTTTGCTTCCGGACCCTTCGGCCTTCGGCCCGGGTCCGCTTCCATTCATTTCTTCCTCCTATATATATCCTGTATACTACATTATAATACTTTAGCTCTAATATCAATGTGACCACGACCCCTAAGTCCTGACCCCAACAAGGCAACCCCAGTGAGTCCGAAATGAGGGCCAAGAGACAGCTAGGGGGCACAGCACTCCCTTTAGAGTTGCTGAGGCCAAATGCCCTACCCCTGGGCCTTGTTCGTGGCATCACAGCCATCGCAGCCTATAGCGGCCCGCATAGGTGACCTTCGGTGCCGACCCCGGACCAGTGTCTAACATCCCCTCACCTTACTAATTCTGGGCCTTCAAGGGTTCAGGCCTAAGAAGGGGATACTGTCATATCCATCCCCGGCCATCGACTTCTGGTCCCTCCGATCCCTCCGGTCTAACCCTGCTCCTTCCTCACTAACCTTGGAGCACCCGTATTCCACAATCCTCTTGGTACCCCTCGATGGTCACCACCCCCTCATTTCAATTTATTACCTATGCCTCCCTAAGTACGGACCCCGAAGACTTCCGGACAGCTCCGACGTCTGCTAGCACACTCCCACCTCCACTGGGCAATACACTCGCCTGCCCTGCAGAGCCCACCTTCGGGCCTATCCCTCCTTTCCGTTTCTGGGTTATCGCCTGCCTTTCCGCTAACCCCACGACCCGACTCGTCAGTAATATTCAGTCGGCTAATGTTTAACCCCGTTAGCTCTGCTCCGTTCGGCTCCGCCAATTGCGGACCTGTCTTTGCTGTAACCATATATATATCCCACTTGTACATAGGTTACACTCCAGTAATAAAATCAACTAGAGTTACCCCCCCTTCGGTTCTGATTGCCAGTCAGTAAGTTAGGGCACGGACATGTCACTAGGCACAGCGCTCTTGGCAGAAGTCACTGAGGCCAAAGCCCTCCACTACGGAGACTCTCCCTCGTCTCAAATCTGGTCTCTGACAGCTACGTGTGTGGGCATGGGAAAGTAGTTTCCATGGAGGTTCTCTGGTTGATTTTATAGTCAAATCTTGCTCAATTGACCTAGTTTTTTGTTTAATATTTGCTATAAGTTTCCCCGAGCATTCCGTCTTGTTGGTGCTAAGCTTGAAGTATTTTTATTAATTTTCTTTCTTCTGATTTATCATATGTAGTCATAATAATTCGTAAAAATTCATTAAAATTCAGGTTCTTCTATTTTCTGATATCTACTTGTCATATGGGGTTTTTCGTGGTTTATCTGACATATTTCCATAATGAGTTTTCATAGGGTGACCGTTATTTCTCCTACACCGTTGGTCTGTATTTTTGTCAGGGCACACCTGCCTGACCCGGCTCCACCCAGCCCCACCTAACCCAGTACCCTGCTGTCAACCCCTCCTCATCTCCCTCCTCATTTCTGCTTCCTCATTTTCTTTCTATTTTACTTCTTCTTTATTTTCTCTTTATTTTACATGGATGACCTTTCCTTGTATCAATGTACCATTGACCCACCTGCAGTGCACCCACAACACACCTGGCCCGGGCACCTCAAGCGACTTCCTGCTGTGCCCAGCATGCATGCTCGCACCAGATGCCCTTGGGATCTCCCACAGAGGTGCCCAGGTGGTGTCAGGGCCCGGCCCTCGTTCCGTGACGGGCCCAAGGGGATCCTCCGAGTCGCTGGGGTATCTAGTCCCAGTCCGAGGTCTTTGAACTCACTGAGGGGGCTAGCCCCAGCCTTCACAGGAAATGAGTTGAGAAGAAGGGTAACCTTCTCAACCTCCTGTGAAGCCGCTACAAATGGGAGCCGGGAACTATACAGTTTTCGGCTCTTTGCCGACTTTCCATAATTGGCACCCCCCCGTGGGAAGATTCTGGGCGAGCTGCTCGCCCAGAATCTTCCCACGGTTGTGGCTGTGATGGTTTCTGGGCGAGTAACTCGCCCAGAATGTTCCCACGGTCTGCATGCATGCGGGATTGTGGAACAGTGAAGGGAAAAATAGGAGAAAATGGGGGAAGGGTACCTGAGGGTGTGTGGGGTCAGGGGCTGTGCCCTGACAGTAATGGTGCAAACTTTGAAGCATGATTTTTTGAATTATGGAGTTTGCCAGGAATTTTGAAAATGGCACTAAAAAATACTTTGAAGAACATTTCCTCACATTATTCTTACACTATATGGATTATATGAACCTATGAACAACTACTTAGAAATATTTTCTAGTCAACTGTATGACACCCTGGCTGAGTCATTTCTGATGGAGTCATTTCCAGCCAAGTCATTTTTGACCAAGTCACTTTGGCTGAGTCATAATATGGTTGAGTCATTTCTTGAAAATAGAAATACACAGCCTCATCACACTTAACCTGTCATATCCATACATACCCAATCCCGATCCAACTTCCGGACCCTCCTCTCCACCACCTCCAGAGTCCTACCTTACCTTCCATCCACTCTGATACCCACCTTTGGACATGACCCATTCCTCTCTCCACTCTTCTACCCACTCCTCTCATCACTCTCCTCCCTCTGACCCTCTTCCACCAACCTCTGCCAAAGTTACGACCTTCCGCCACAGTCCCATACCCCGTACCCCATACTCAGACACTGCTCATACCTTCACTCCGAGATCCCGTCATGGTTCCGACCTCAGACTTTGACTCCACCTCAGCTTAAGTCCATTGCATTGGTGACCTCATTCTACGTAAACACCATTGTCAACATTTCTCGGACTTCCAACCCTGCCTCTGCAAACTCCATAAGTGTCATATCCGTGCATACCCGACCCCAACCCGACTTCCAGACCTCCACCCTCTTCACCTCCGGAGTCATACCCTACCGTTACCGTTCCGATACTCACCTTCGGTCCTGGCAACACACCTCCTTCTACCCCCCATGCCACCTCTACTCCTCCTTCCCTCTCCTCCCCTATCTCCATCTGCTCCAATACTCACCTCGGACCGAACACTGCCCCTCTTGCCACCCTCCTACTACTTCTCCTCCTCCTACTCCGCTCCTCCTTCACAACACCTCCACCCTCCCGCCACCCTCCTACACTTCCCCTGTCCGCTCTGATACTCACCTTCGGACCTGACAACTCTCCTTTCCGCCACTCCTTCTCCCTTACCATTCTCCTCTCTCCTCCCTCTGGTACTCCTCCGCCGGCCTCCCACCAAGTTACGACCTTCCACTGCTGTCCCATACTTCGTACTCAGACACCGCTTGTACCTTTGCTCCGAGCCTCCATCATAGTCCCTACCTCGGACTTTGACTCCACCTCGGTCTTAGTCCATTGCATTGGTGACCTCATACTACGTAAACACCATTGCCAATATCCCTCGGACTTTCAACCCCACCTCTGTAACCTCTGTAAGCTCCACAACCTCCAAGCTTCGCGGATCGCCTTCGGCACTCTCGCCGCTTGTAATGTATCTCTTGCGTTTTCCCCTCATCCCTATTTGGACTACTGCTTCTTCCCATTCTAGCCAGTTAGTCATCACCCCCACTTCTCCTCATCCTCCTGCCCCTCTGGGCCTCGCCCTCCCTACCTCCTTTCGGACATATCACAGGTCCTGCCTCATGACTGTCATATCCATACAATCCCGACCTCCGCTCCGGGCTCCTGGAACTCTGAACTCCGACTTCCGGAGCCCTACTTCCCTTCCATCACTTTCTCCTTGCCGACTCCCAAGAGGTTATCCCACCTCCGGCTTGGACACCACCTTCGGTCCGACTCCGGAACATTCCGGGTCCGACCCCAACCTCGACACCTTCCAGACGAGTACGCAAAACCTATGCTCCCGACTCCGGACCTCTGCTCCGGTATCCCGTTCACGTCTCGTCTCCGGAACCTCCGGTCTTAGCTCCGACCTCGGACTTTGACCCCACCTCCGCTTATACCCATTGTATTGGTTAGCTCATTCCATTTAATTACCTTTGCCAATATTCCGGAGTTTAACCTCCGAGTTCGGACTTTCCGGACTTACTCCGGACCTTGCAACTATTGCATTGTCCATTTCAATTCCGCTATTCTCCCTCATTCCTATTTGGGCTGCTGCTTCCTTCTATTCAGTCAGCTAGCCATCCCCGACTCCCATCCTCCTTCCTTCCTCCTTGGGCCTTGGCCCTTCATTCCTCTTTTGGGAAACACCATTGAGTCAAACACTTGACCCTCGGTGTTGTTCCTCTTTCCATCTCCCTTTGTCTCCTTTCGTCCTACCCTTGTTCCTTTTGATTCCGGACCCCTCCTTATATACAATGTACCTAGTAACTTGTAACCTCAGTCCGAAATCGACTGGAATTCCCCCCCAAGAGACTTTCCCTCTGCTAGATCCGAAATTAGGGACCCCTAGGACAACCAGCAATGGCACAGCGCTCCGCCTGAGTCGCTGAGGCCGAGGTCCTTCCATGCTAAGTCTCCGATTCCATTCCGGAGTCGTCTGAATCCCTGCATTCTAATAATGACCTTCGGTACCGCTCCGCTTCTTTTACCCTTTGTTCCCGTTCGGACATCTTCATTCCGATTCGGTTTCCCTTTGTTTCCTTATGCTTTTGCCCCCACCATTATATATATCGGCGCTTGTACATACTTGTTTTGGTTCAGTCCGGAATCGACCTGAAATGCCCCCTAGAGACTTCCTGCTCACCTACTGTGAAATTAAGGACCAAATGGACAAACAGCAATGGCACAGCGCTCCGCTTGAGTCGCTGAGGCCAAGGTCCCTCCATGCTAAGTCTCTGATTCCACTCCGGAGTCGTCTGTATCTGCCCGGTTCTAACAATAAGCTCCACACCCTCCAAGCTCCACGGACCATACTTGGCACTTTTGCCGCTTGTAATGTATCTTTCACACTTTCCCCTCATCCCTATTTGGACTACTGCTTCCTTCCATTTTAGCCAGTTAGTCACCAACCCCACTTCACCTCATCCTCCTGCCCCTCTGGGCTTTGCTGAAAGGTATCTTACTAGTTTGGGGACGGTAACGTTCCGTTCCCCCATTCACCTCAGGCCTCAGTTGTCCATCTAATTATACGCTTTGATTTGCTGTATATTAATGGGGTAGAAGTAAAGGCTGATCTGCCTTTTACAGCTACCCCAAGGGTTTATATACAATCTAATGCATTCTCAGCACAAATAAATAGAGAAGCTTCCGCGACGCTAAATTAGCGTCGCGACATAATTATTACACAACACAACATCAACTGATGTTGTGAGCGGAATATAGACATGGGCCGGGGCCTCACATCTTCCTCCCTTGTGATATTAAATCGCAGACAGGGTACAAGCATATATACACAAGGGGAAAGCAAGCATTTTAAAGAAATAAAATTTTAATGTTCTACATACAAAAGATGTATGCAAATGGGGGCACACTCATTGCAGGAGGCTATAATAGTAGTTTGTAGGTGAAGCCCACTTAGAGTTTCTCCTGGAACATATGCACCCAAGATCTCAACAACAGTGTTGTCGACAATGAAATGACTTTCCTGTCGTTGTGAGTTTATTAAATACCATCGTCCACCATGATGATGTTGACAGTGCAGGTCGTCGGCAGCAGAGTTGTCGCTGATGAAGAAAATGAATAATCAACGATGTTGTCGTTGATGAAAGAGGAAGGGTACAGAATAGACAATCAATGACAGCATTGTCATTGACGAAGGTATGGATATGAGGGGGTCAGTGTCAGGGACAGCTCCGAAAGCGGCGAGGTCCCGGTGCGAGGGACTCGATGGGACAGATGTCGGCTATGCGTAGTGGCGGTCCCGTTGCGGGGTGAGCGTCCCCAACCACTTAGTCTGAAGTGGGAAGTTGAGAAGAAGGCTGCTTCTTCTGTTCCCACCCCAGGTGCTATTATATACATGCGGCTGAGGTCACGTGGGAGGAGCCACGTCATCCCCGCACACAGCCGCACTCCCCTGGGTATCTCCGTGGGAGATCCCGGAGGTGTGCCGCTCTGTGAGCGGGAATGTGCGTGGCGGGCGTGGCGATCAGGGGAGCGGGGTTAAGTGTGTAGTAATACATAGAGAAGGGGAAGTTGACCATGGAACGGAAATAGAAAGAAAGAAGGAAAAGGGGAAAGGAGACACAGGGAGTGATAGCGGGGGAGCGGAGTAGGGCGGTGCGGCACGGGGTCAGGTGTGTGCCCTGACAGTCAGTTCCTCATCCGTTTACGCAGCACGGACCCGGACGGGCCAGAGCCAGATGGGCAATTCGATGTAGTCCTATGAGTCGTTGTGGACCTAGCTGCATCGACAGCAACATCATCACTGAGATAGTTGTCGTCATAGTGACGAGTCTTGATGTCAGCGTCGTTCATGGATGAATCCTCGTCTTGATGACGGTGCGAGTAATGGACATGGTGCACAGGATGGCCGCGTCCATGAGAAGTGGAGGGAGCATGCCCATGCACTGGTGGTGCATGGGTGGATTCGTACACCAACGAGTGTGCATACGTTGGAGGGGGGTATTGTGGTGGAGGTGGGGCGTTCGAATACGCCACAGGGTGTGGGTTCATGTACATCATAGGTGGGTTTGAGTACGACGTTGGGGGAGGGTTCGAGTACATAAGTGCTCGTTCCTGATGTTGGATTTTACGATGCTTGCAAGCATCGTCAGTCATTGGTTTTATCCATCGACACATGAGGATGTACATCCGTGCAATATGAGCCAGGGGGTACTGGTCAGGAAGTCTTTTCGCCTCCATCTCAATGTTGTCGCACGACAGACGCATTCGTGAGGCATGGTTGTTTGTAGCCACCCTGTACCAGACGGTACAGGTGTCGATGTCCTCTTGTGAGGGCTTGCCCATCTTGAACGACCAGGCAAGATGGTACATTGTAGCATAGAACCTCACACCTTCTTCGGTGTGTATGTAGTTTCGAACCAACTTGAACCACTTAGGTTCTTTGTCACGGACGAGCACAGCCACATCTGGGAATTCAATCCTATCGACATGGTCGATGTCATAGAAGCAGGTAGGAAGGGCCACCAATCGACAATATGTCAGTGTAGGGGTTCGCCATGCACTTCAGTGAGTTTGGCATCGTAGTACTCATAGTAGTGGTAGCCAGGTGGACAGTTTGCGATGAATTCTTCGAATGGGGCATCAGGGTCAATGACCCATTCACCTTCCATCTTGTCATCGTCGGACGTGGGAGCCCATCTCTTGGAAGAGGTGGTTTTTTTCGATGGCGCAGACTTGGCCAACGCAGGATCCACTGGGCCAACCCCGGGGATAACGATGGTTTGGGGAACAGTGGGCTGTGACGATGAGGGAGCAGAAGATTGAATCGGGGCGGGTTTGGGAGATGCAGGGCGTCCCCTTGCCATGCACACTGTAGGAGAAATAACGGTCACACTATGGAAACCCATTATGGAAATATGCCAGATAAATCACAAAACCTCATACGACAAGTAGATATGAGAAAATAGAAGGACCTGAATTTTTACGAATTTTTACGAATTATTATGACTATACGCAATAAATCAAAAGAAAGAAAATTAGCAAAAATGCTTCAAGCTTAGCATCAACGAGACGGAATTTTCGGGGGAATTTATAGCAAATATTAAACAAAGAATTAGGACAATCGACCAAGATTTGACTATAAAAACAATCAGAGAACCTCCATGGAAACTACTTTCCCACGTCCGCACGTGTAGCCAAGGATGGAAGTACCACGGAACAAGGATTCCTCAGGAACTAATGCAAAATTCAAAGTCGTGTCTATAATAAGAAATGTAGATGTCCCCCAAACGGACCCAATAAAAGTAATTACAGGGGAAACTGTCAGGGACGCGTCCGGGGTAGAGGAGGCCCGGGTGAGACGCCCGACACTAGAAGCCTTGCGGGGTGTGGAGCGGGCGTGCGTACTGGCGGGCCCGGCTCAGGAGGCAGTCCCTGGCCACTTAGACTGAAGTGGAAAAGGGTGTTATTATTATTAAAAGGGGATACTATGTTACTTACCTGAAGTGGAAAAGGGTGAGAAGAAGGCTACTTCTTCGGTTCCCACTTCAGGTATGTTTATATACATGCGGCTTAGGTCACATGACGGGTGCCACGTCATCCTCGCATACAGCCGTAGTCACCCGGGTGTCTCCATGGGAGATCCCGAGGGCGTCCGCTGTGGGCGCACGAGCTGGACATAGCGGGGGTCGCCCGAGGCGCCCGGGCTGGGCGTGTCATGAGCGCGCTGCAGGTGGGTCAATGGTACATTGATACAAGGAAAGGTCGTCCGTGTAGAATAAAGAGAAAATAAAGAGAAGGTGAGACAAGTAAAGAGAGAGTGGAATGGAGGAAGAAAGAAAGAAGAAGGGGGGAAGGAGGTAGGGGAGGACTGGGTGGCGGGGTACCGGGTGAAGTGGGGCCGGGTGGGGCCGGGTCAGGCGGGTGTGCCCTGACACATCCCTATACCGCCGCCACCGCTGCCGCACTCGCCTTGCACCCACAGCGGGCCCTCTCGGGATCTTCTGCAGAAGCACCCGGAGAGCCGTGGCTGTGTGCAAGGGTGACGTGGCGCACCCCACGTGACCATTCCCGCATGTATATAATAACACCTGGAGTGGGAACCGAAGAAGTAGCCTTCTTCTCACATTTCCACTTCAGACTAAGTGGTTGGGGACGCTCACCCCGCAACGGGATCGCCGCTACGCATAGCCGCTATCCGTCCCCCCAAGTCCCGCACCCCGGGACCTCGCCGCTTTCGGAGCTGTCCCTGACAGATAGATAAATAGGAAGTAGGCTACACTTGCCTACTGTGGGTAAGAAAGTGAGAAGAAGGTTAACTTCTCACTTTCCCACAGTGGCCCCAATATGGCGAAAACTTCCGGGGATACCCGGAAGTCACATGAAGGGTAGGAACCGGGCCCGGGGCATGCGGTGCACGGAGCATGCAGGGCAGAGGCGCACATGCGGGTCCAGGTCCGGGTCCGGACGCGGGTCCGGGTCCGGGCTAGTCAGGGTGTGTGCCCTGACAGGTGGCAATGCGAAGGGAACCAGCCATCGGAACCAAGATCCGCACTTCGGCAGATCACGAGACCAATTTCTGTCCAAATAAGGAAGAGCCTGGTCAAAACAAAGCATGGAAAGTGCAAAACAACCTTAGATCATGAGGGAAAAATCTGAAATAAATCACAGAAGCCCATATGAAAGATATAAACACCCGTGCATATCATAAATCCCGAACAATTAAATGGAAACAGTGCCCACATATGAACGACTATGGGAACAATGCACATGATTACCGAATGTGCACACAAACTTTTGCTAACTCAACGAATACCAGGAAATAGAACACAACTTTAGTACCATTGGAAAGGTGGGAATAAATGAAAATTTATGATACCAAGAACGTGAGAAAACATCCAGAAATGAATGAGATACAAGGACATGAAGTTAGAAACCTGAAAATGTGCGGGAAGACAGCTTCAAGAGGTCCAGAGCCCTAAATAAAATACATAAAAATATGATATCTTCGAGGACGACCTACTATAACAACGAACAATACATATGGAGGATTAGGATGTGATAATACAAAGGGGAATCAGGGAATATGAATGAAATTCACGAAAACCACTAAACTACGACGGACCATGGTGGGAATTTTAGGGAACAATATTCTAATGAAGTGGAGAGCTATAATACATTCGTTTGAGTAATTCTTGACTACTAGCAACTTTTTCTTTCGGTTTTAAACCTGAATAATTCACTCATTTACCATTTCAGTCTCATTTTAACTAAATGTCACTAAATAAAAATGGAATAAATCAGCTGAAGGTCTCAGCACAGCCGTACGCATAGTAATGCGAAGTTTGAATTCAGAATCACCGAGTCATAGCAAATTTAATGGTATATATAAGGAATTTGAAATAGGTAACTGTGACAAATGCAGTGCAGCCAAGTTCCAATTAACTATTAAAATAGCTTAGGCGAGGGAGGACAATAAGGATTCTAGGCACAGTCTGACCACAGTAGAACCGCAGTTCAGTGCAGCAAAAGCGCAGTAGAACTATAGCATGAAAATTTCATTTTTTATTCAGTTTGAGAAAAATACACTGTAAATAAATCCTGTAAATAGAAGGTAGAGCGTGAAAAAGGAAGGCGACCCAAGGAGTATAAAAGGGAGACCCTTTCTGCGACTTTTTGCCCCCCTTAGAGAAGTAAGAAAATAGAGTATTATTTTCTCAAGCATTTCTGGTTGTCACTCCAGCACGAAAAAGTGATATACAGTTAAGATTGCCACTGTAGTAAAAGGCAGCAATAAAGGAGAGAAATATTAAGTAGATATTTCAACAGGAGGGCTGGTTAACACTCCAGATTTCAAAGTGTAAACACAAAACAGTTATTTTGCTACTGTTAAAACAAGCAATAAGACAAAAATAAAAAAGACTCAAGGGACACTCCAGACACAATCCAAATCCATTAACTGAGTAGAATCTTTGAAACTTCACCAAGTAGAAGATTTAATTCAAGTTAAATTCCAAATTAAACAACGCTACACAGAATTACACCCAGACAAATTAAGAAATTTAAATAAAGAAACAGCTCCGCAGGGCTCGGTTTATCTCTAAGTCAATTCCCAGGAACTTTAAAACTAACCCATAAAAATAGAATTAGCCAAAACACTTGGATTGGTACTATATTTACAATAAATACTACTAGTACACTTCCCCATCCTAACTAAAGAACCAGGGAACAGCTTGGTGGTGGTCTCGTTTGAACCTCCCAACTGACCTTCCTTCGTTCTCTCCTTCAGTGTGGAACGCGGCAGGTGGGGGTATTTCTCACTCGCACTTACGTGAGTGGGCAGGACCAAATGGTCCTGTTTTGGGGTTAAAATGCCCGTGCTGCTGGGCACTTCAGGGGTGACAGTCTGAGCGACTGTGGAGTTGTTGTCCATCGATGACATGGCAGCATCCGTGATGGAACTTACAGGTGGGGAGTTTGGACTGGAGTCTACGAGGGCCTCCTTGATGGGGGAAAGGTCGAGGGAAGAATCAGTGAGGGGGGATTCAGTTGAGTGATTTCAAATTTGATGGTAGGAAGCAGGATTTGATCCCGCTTTCATCGCATTTATCCGATCTTATTCGGATATTCCCGGACTTGCCAGTTTAGGCAACTCATGGCTTCAATGCCATAGTTGGCCATGATAAGGCATTGATATCTGCTGGTATCGGACCAGTAGGCGACATTCACGCTGCGGTCATGATGGTCCACTGGATCTATTGTCTGGCATCTGATCCTGTCGTTGACGGTTCAGTTCCTCGACGTTCTCTACCCTTGTACTGTTAGGTAGTCATCCAATGCAATTAGATCGTTTACGTTGGCCAAGGGTTCCCAAGTAAGGTCACCAAGTCCCCATCGGACATGGAACCATAAAGACTTATCGTCGTCCCACTGATGGTCGACGATTTCCTTAACCTGGTATTCCCATTCTGGGTCGTTGTTAGACACTGGTCCGGGGTCGGCACCGAGGGTCACCTATGCGGGCCGCTATAGGCCGTGATGGCCATGATGCCGTGAACAAGGCCCGAGGGTAGGGCATTTGGCCTCAGCAACTCTAAAGGGAGTGCTGTGCCCCCTAGCTGTCTCTTGGCCCTCATTTCGGACTCACTGGGGTTGCCTTGCTGGGGTCAGGACTTAGGGGTCATGGTCACATCGATATTAGAGCTAAGGTACAATAAAGTATCATACAGGGTATATATAGGAAGAAGAAATGAATGGAAGCGGACCCGGGCCGGAGGCCGAAGGGTCCGGAAGCAAACAAGAAGAAGGAGCGGGGTTGGCTGCATAGCGGCCAGCAATGACCGAGGGTCAAAACAAACAATAACAGATAAATAAAGGAAAGAGCGTAGGGCCACGATAGCGGCGATGGTATCGTAGCGGCGCTGGACTCGGAGTTGGGCCAGAGTCGGGCGCGGGGATGATAGCGGCCCTGTAGGGGCCAAGTGGGCGGGGTAGGGGAGTCGTGCTGGGCACGGTGCCGGAGGTGGACTCAGGGTGGGAAGGTTGGTGCAGCAGCAGGGGAGTCGGCCAAGTGTAGGGGAGCCTAGGGGCAAGCGGGGAAGTGAGCAGGGAGTCCTCAGGGAGGATAGGGCTGAGGTTGGGGCTCACACTCACGCTCGCATAGTGGGAACGGGCTCGGGCAGCATCGGGACGGGCAGCTAACGGGCCGGAATGCACGGCCGTGACAGTCATCACCAAAGTCATAAAATACTTCTACGGCGCGCCCAGGGAACAGCACAGAATCATTCGGCTCATGAGGTGCAAGCCGTGAGACATGGAACTTCGCAAAGATATTTCTTTGCATCAACACTGGGGGAAGCCTGAGGACGTAGTTGGATGAGTCCTCAAATACCTCCAGTATTTTGTAGGGGCCAATATAAGTTGGCAACAGCTTATGTGCCCTCCCCTTGGGGAGGTTCAGATCTTTCGTTGAAAGATATGCATAGTCCCCTTTCTTCAGTTTGGGGGAATCAGGGTGCCGATGTCGGTTTGCCTGGATAGCCTGTTCTACACGACTCTTAATAATAGCATCGTGAGTGGCCTGGATGTTGTCCAGGGCCCACTGGGCAAAGGATTTTACCCCCAGCAATTCGGATGATGGCAGAGACACGGTCATCATCCATATACCAACTCAAATGGGGTGAATCCTGTTGATTTATTCGCACTTGAGTTCAATGCGAATTCTACCATGGGTATATGCACAGCCCAATCTCGCTGATCAGGTTGGACAAATGACCGAAGGATCTGGACCACCGTCTGGATCGCTCGTTCTGCTTGGCCATCCCCTTGAGGATGGAACCCGGTAGTTAACTTGAGTTTAACTGTCATATCCATCCCCGGCCATCGACTTCCGGTCCCTCCGATTCCTCCGGTCTACCCCTGCTCCTTCTTCACTAACCTTGGAGCTTCCGTATTCCGCAATCCCCTCGGTACCCCTCAATGGTCACCACCCCCTCCTTTCAATTTATTACCTACGCCTCCCTAAGTACGGAGCCCTGAAGACTTCCGGACAGCTCCAACATCCGCTAGCGCACTCCCGCCTCCATTGGGCAATACACTCGCCTGCCCTGCAGAGCCTACCTTCGGGCCTATCCCTCCTTTCCGTTTCTGGGTTATCGCCTGCCTTTCCATTAACCCTGCAACCCGACTCGTTGGTAATATTCAGTCGGCTAATGTTTAACCCCGTTAGCTCCGCTCCGTTCGGCTCCGCCATTTGCGGACCCATCTTTGCTGTAACCATATATATATCCAACTTGTACATAGGTTACACTTCAGTAATAAAATCAACTAGAGTTACCCCCCTTCAGTTCTGGTCGCCAGTTAGTAAGTTAGGGCATGGACATGTTACTTGGCACAGCACTCCTGGCATAAGTCGCTGAGGCCGAAGCCCTCTGCCATGGAGACTTTCCCTCGTCTCAACCTGGTCTCTGACATTAACACCCATTAGTCGGTGTAACTCAGTCCAAAATTGAGATGTAAACTTCATGTCATGGTCTGACACAATGGATGTTGGCATGCCATGCAAGCACATGACATGTTGCAGGAACAGATGCGCCAGCTCAATTGTCTTGACCTGGGTCGTCACAGGCACTAGGTGAACCTGGCACGTTAGACAGCACAGAACTACCCAAAGGTAGTTATAATTCAGGCTTGTCAGGAATGGTCCAACGAAATCCATGGCGATTGACTCCCAAGGTTTCTCAGGGACTGGGAGCTGGTGAAGCAGTCCCGGATATCTGAGTTTGCTCTTCTTGGTCGTCTGGGACGTGCAGAATTTCTCGATGTCAAAAGACATTGAAGACCACTGTCAGGGCACACCTGCCTGACCCGGCCCCACCCGGCCCCACCTCACCCGGTACCCCGCCACCCAGTCTTCCCCTACCTCCTCCCCCCTTCTTCTTTCTTTCTTTCTTTCTCCATTCCACTCCCTCTTTACTTATTCCACCTTCTCTTTATTTTCTCTTTATTCTACACAGACGACCTTTCCTTGTATCAATGTACCATTGACCCACCTGCAGCGTGCTCACGACACACCCAGCCCGGGCGCCTCGGGCGACCCCCACTATGTCCAGCTCGCGCATTCACAGCAGATGCCCCCGGGATCCCCCACAGGGACACCCCATCAGCAAAAAATTGTTATGCTCCTGAGTGCTCTGGAGTATCGAGAGCACTGGGAGAATCAGGAGGAGATTGGCCGGTCCAGGAACAGCCCATTTCCTCCGGAGTTGGCTAGGTACTCCAGGGCACTCCCAGGAGGGCCTGGAGCATTGCTTTGTGCACAAACATATCCAGTAAATACAATTTAAATGCTTCAAAGTGTATAGGGGTGAGAAGCTTCTGGGAGCTCCTGGAGCATTTGAAAATGAAAAGGAAAAAAAGAGGGAAGATCCCCCATGAATACCTCCTACCACAAGACTAACACAACAAGACACTGCTTAACATTTAGATCAAACACTATACTATATATCAAGGACACTGAGACTCACCAATACACAATCAAAATTTATGGCCTGATATATGATTAATCTGGCAACTTAATCACTTTCGGGCTGGCAGAATATGGGGGAGGGGGAAATGGGGGAGAATGAGGGGGGGAGAATGAGGGGGGATATAGAGGGAAATGAGGATAATTTGAAAAATAGGGACTTCTAAAAAGTTGAAAAAAATAATTAGGGAAAAAATAAAAAAAAAATTCAGGAACTGTAGTGCCTTTGAAGTGCTTTCAGGATATATGATTATTTGCAAAATTGAGGAAGAAATGATGGAGAAAAATGGAAAATACTTTCAGAGACCCGAGAAATAATGAGAACTGAATTGATGGGAAAGTCTGAAAATTGAATAGGAAAGTGAGGGGAAGCCTTGTAGCATTGTTATTTTCTGCTGTTCTGATTTTTCCCAATTCTTCTTGGTCTCATTCCCAGCTGCTCCTCAATACTCCAGGAAGCTCCTGAAAGCCCCTGGGAGGGTCCAGGAGCAGCTGGGAGTGAGACCAAGAACAATCAGGAAAAATCAGAACAGCAGAAAATAACAATGCTTACAAGGCTTCCCCTCACTTTCCTATTCAATTTTCAGACTTTCCCATCAATTCAGTTCTCATTATTTCTCGGGTCTCCGAAAGTATTTTCCATTTTTCTCCATCATTTCTTCCTCAATTTTGCAAATAATTATATGTCCTGAAAGCACTTCAAAGGCACTATAGTTCCTGAATTTTTTTTTTTGATTTTTCCCTAAATTTTTTTTTTCAACTTTTTAGAGACCAAAATTTTCCTCCCACTGCTCCTGGCACATTACATACTCCTCACCACTCCCAGCTGCTCCTGAACCCCCTCCCAGGAGAACACTATTGGCTCCAGGAGTGCCCAATCTGCTGTTTTGTCTCCCACATGCTCCAGCCACTCTTGATGCTCCGGAGCATAATGGACTTTTGCTGATGCCGGGTGACTACGGCTGTATGCGAGGATGACATGGCACCCGTCATGTGACCTAAGCCGCATGTATATAAACATACCTGAAGTGGGAACCGAAGAAGTAGCCTTCTTCTCACCCTTTTCCACTTCAGTCTAAGTGGCCAGGGACTGCCTCCTGAGCTGGGCCCGCCAGTACGCACGCCCGCTCCACACCCCGCGAGACTTCTAGTGTCGGGCATCTCACCTGGGCCTCCTCTACCCCGGACGCGTCCCTGACAACCACCAGTAGTGTTTGCATATGTACTCGAGCATCTTCTTGACACCGAGGTGACCAAGGATTCGGTGTGCGTGCTCAATCGCAATGCCCGTAATCCTCTCCCCTTTATGAATAGATTCAGGGAAGACAAGTCATGGTTCACCTGAATCATTCAGACGAAAAATCAGGCCATTGACGATTGAGAACTTAGGGAAATCCTCAGGTTTTGCGAGGATTCCTTTCCAAGCAGTGTGCTTGGAGTAGCCATCTTTCACACTCACGATGCAAGGGAAAGCTCCCTCCTCCCTTGACAATCATCAGGGGGATCGAGCTCAGATGCCTCGAGATCTCATGGCTCCTGAGCGTCTCCGATAGAGTGAGACGCACCCAGGCGTATGCACTGCAGTTTTAACCTGTGCAGGTGTAATAATTCGTGTGCTTCTTCAGCACGTGCCAAGGGCAAGTCGTCGCCCTCTTTATCAATCCGTATATCTGCGGATACGTAATCATCGTAGTGGACATCCTTGTCTGATGAGGATTCATAGTATCGTGACAGGGCATCAGCCACTTTGTTCATGTGGTCCTGTACATACACGATGTCACAATTGAAACCGTGAAAGAAATTTTGCCAACGAATGTGACGCGGCACAGTGTGATTCTTCTCTTTGAAGTAAGTAAGCGCCTTGTGGTCAGTGACCACAGTGAATTTTCGCCCACCAGTCAGCTCGTCAAGCCATTTGGTGAGCGCTTCCAGAACACCTAGAGCTTCCAGCTCATAGGTGAAATATGCCTGTTGAGTTGGGGTGAATTTCTTCGACATAAACGCAGCAGGGTTAGAGGTTTGCCATTCTGCACCCTGTGTGAGCATGGCCCCGACACCAGTGGGGCAGGCATCAGTGATCACCCAGACATGGTACTTGTCTCGGTCTTCTGAACCAATTGAATCTGGTATATCCCAGATTATGGGCTTTAGAATCGGTGTCTTGCATGCAATTACTTTGATCTGCGCGAAACATTTTTCGTGTAGGGTGCTCCAGTGGAACAGCATATGGCTGTTACATATGGATTGCAATGGTCCAGTGTATGCACTGACGTTGGGCAGGAATTTTGCTAGGTACTCAATGAGACCTAGGAATCACAGAACCTCGGTGTGGTTCTCTGGCGTCTGCCAGTTCCTTATTTTGTCTAGTTTGTCGGAATCTGCATGGATTCCGTTTGAGTCCACTTTACACCCCAGTATGTCGAGTACAGGGGCGAATGGCTCAAATTTCCTTGGGTTCACATAGAGCTTCTCATCCTTTAGACAAGTATATATCCACAAGAATTTCCTGTTGTGTTGCTTCACTGTTGTAGTTCCAGTGAATATGTCATCGAACCATATGTGGATGGCTCGACCGATTTGGTCCCTTAGGATCCAAGTCAAAATGCACTGGAATGTGGAAGGGCCGTTACAGTCCCCTTGTTGCAGCACGTTCGATATGAAAGTACCATATGGGGTACTCATCCCTGTGTATTGTACGCAGTCTAGTTCGATACGAATCTGTTTGTACATGTCTGTCATATCGATTTTTGATCGATAAGTTACCCAAGCCATACTATCCATGATGAAACGCATGTCAGGCATGGGCATGACATCGAGAATAGAGTTCGCATTGCGATTTCTCGCATCGATTACAGTCCATAAAGAACCGTGCTTCAAGACAAAGAAGTGGAGCAGCCATCATGACTGCCTTGCGTTCCCACCACTTGGCTTGCTCATAATGGGCAATTTTTTCTCGAAGCTGCGGTTCGAGGGCTTGAGGGCACATAGCCCTTCTTTCTATATGTTTTTTATTCGGATCAATCAAGTTGATCCGGTGGTTAACCTCCCTGAATGGAGGTAGGACCTCAGGGGCTGGTGCCATGATGTCCTTGAAACGTTCACGCCACCAATTCCTGAGTGGCACGAATTCAGGGTCTGTCATTGGCAGCCCTTCTAAATGGGAACAGTTGGGAAGCCTGAGGTCTTTCGACCTTGGGCTTGGCCAGTGATTGGGCCACTGGGAGGTATCCGCATCTTTTTGAGCGGACATGGCAAGGATGCGTGGCAAAGGGTTTTCAGCCTTCGCCGTATTGTGTCATGCCATCTGTTTAGATGGCAGTTCGGATCTCAGTGCACGGGGAAGTTTGGGGCAACCGCATGCAGCAGCCCCCACGGAGGTTTTACCCCATTCCGTTAGGACATCAAACGTTTTGATGTCACCCATCTTTATGTGGATGGTGTGAGTTTCGAAATTGAGGGACGCTCCGTTGGCATTCAGCCAAGGAGCTCTGAGAATGGCGTCGTAGTGGTCAATGTTGACGACGTTGTAACGGGGATTTGCCGGTGTACCATAAACGAGCCAAATCCCGCGATTCCACCATGCTCAACAAACTCCCCACATCCTAGACACATAGCATGCACTCTCACACACTTCTTATACACACTCCTTATTTTTCCTTATTTTTCTGATTTCATTTCCGGTGTCTAGAGGCCGATGTTTCCATTTTCTTATTGTCATGTGATACTCTTTCCTTATTTATCTATCGGACTCTTCCGTGACCCGCTGTATAGTTTGGTAGAGAGTATCAGCACCACACTCTAGAGGACCAATATACCCCACTTCAGACCTGACTTGTAGTGAGACCCTTATCCCCCCCCCTCTTTCCTGTTGCGAGTTTGGTTGGATAGACCCATTACAACATCAAAATAGTGAGTAGTCGTAACCCTGTGAATGGTTACAGGAGTATTTGTGCCATACCTTATGCACGAACGACTGTTTTTGGTCCCCATCTGGAGAACCAAGGGGTTTGGCAACTTGAGCAGCAGAATGTGTACTGCTTGGACAAAATCTGGAGATAGGGCGTCTGTTTCAGCGCCACTATCGAATAGGACAAAAGCGTTTACCCCGGCAATGTTAACCTCACCGGTGAGCATCCACCTTAAGTCGGTGCTGCGGTTTTCAGGGTATTTACCTGCCTCTTGCGAGATTCTAAACTTCGCATCGAATATTGGTGGGATTTTCTTCAGAAGCTTGTTAGGCACTGAAGAACTTGCCACACTTTGCATTGACGGTTTGTTGGATGAAGATTTTGGGACCGGTACAACACTGTCCCTTTTGTAGGTCTTTACTGCGTTGTCAACAAGCTCAGCTACTATCTGCTCATCAGATGGCAGTTTGTCCGCTTGCCAAGCAGATGCTAATTTAATGGAGAAGTTTTCGTCTGTGGGATCCACGAATGTCATAGCACCAACAAACATGTCAGCGTCCACCTCTACATACTCCTCCTCCACCTCAGCGAGGAGGTTGGGGTCATATGGGTCGTCCACAAGTTTATCGTCGAACACCTCATCGTCGGCCATATAGTCCTGCACCTCTGCAGGATCTTCAACACCTTCCGGTTCTTCTACAGGCTCCGAGTCCTGTAGGTCCCACTCATCAGACTCAACCACTATGTTGTACATGTGCAGTTTGGGCTTGTTGTGATTTGGGCAATCACATTGATACCCTACTTTCCCGCATTTATAACAATGTGGTTTCCCATCCTTATCCAAGGATGGTGTCGATTTTGCCGCTGTAGATGATGTCGACTTTTCTGTTTTTGGAGCCGGCAAATAGCTCGCATGGAAGGTCGAGCGTTGTCCACTCTTCAGAGTTGACATGTTTCCCCCGAATGTGTTTTTGTACACTTTCTTGGCAGACAAGGAATCAGCAGCCTTTGTGGGTGCTGCTGCAGCATTGGTATTATGTTTTTGCATTGTTTTCGACACAGTTGGCACCTGCGAGTCGTTACGATACACAGAGATCGCCTTAATAGAATTGTACACGTGGTCCAGGTGGAGCACGGCAGTCCACAACTCATCTTTCATTGTGTAGTCCACGGAAATTTCGTGGCACATAACCATCTCCCAACGAATTTTGCCAGGGATGGCGTTCAGGAAACGTTCATTGAACGTTGCCTGGTCAGGAGGCATGATCATCTCCTCAGCTGCATGATACAGCTGGTTATAGAAGTGTTTGATTCCCTTCGTGGAATCGTATGAAAGCGTTTTGAACGCTTTTGTGGATGCTACTGCTGCAGACTTCTTGATGAAGGTGCAGATAAGGATCTCCAGTAGATCCCAGAATGGGGGAGTCACCCCGTTCTGCACTCCAATGCATATATAGTGCATTAGGAGGTCTTGGGCCTCACCTTCAACGACGGTTGTCAAAGTGTGGACGTGAAACTCATTATAAGCTTCACCCTTCCACCCACAGGACAACATATAGGCTAGCCAGGAGTGCAGCCAGTTGTGGAATATTTTTGAGTTATTCTCTCCAGACCATTTGATGGTCGGAGTTAGTCCCTGCATCTTTTTGAGCAGTTCTGGGCATACATCTGCAGGCAGTGGCTGCAGGATTCGAACCTCCACACTTCGGTGTGCAGATTCAAGAAGCTGAGTCATGAACTCAGATGGATCAGGCACTACTCATGCTGCAGGTGCTGCGTATGAATGCATGGTTGAGTCAAACAAACCGGGTCGTACAGATGAGCGGTTTGGAAAATTGGATGATGTCATATCCATCCCCGGCCATCGACTCCCGGGCTCTCCGACCCCTCCGTCCTAACTCCGCTCCCCCCTCACCAACCTCGGAGCCCCCGTATTCCGCAAACCTCCCGGTGCCCCTCGATGACCACCACCCCCTCATTTCAATTTATTACCTACGCCTCCCTAAGTACGGAGCCCCGAAGACTTCCGGACAGCTCCGACGTCCGCTAGCGCACTCCCGCCTCCGCTGGGCAATACACTCGCCTGCCCTGCAGAGTCCACCTTCGGGCTTATCCCTCCTTTCTGTTTCTGGGTTAACGCCTGCCTTTCCGCTAACCCCGCGAACCGACTCGTCGGTAATATTCAGTCGGCTAATGTCTTAACCCCGTTAGCTCCGCTCCGTCCGGCTCCGCCAATTGCGGAACCGTCTCCGCTGTAACCATATATATACACTACTTGTACATAGGTTACACCCCAGCAAATAAATCAACTAGAGTTACCCCCACTAGGTTCTAAGTGCCAGTCAGTAAGTTAGGGCACGGACGTGTCACTAGGCACAGCGCTCCTGGCAGAAGTCGCTGAGGCCAAAGCCCTCCGTTACGGAGACATTCCTTCGTCTTAAAATCTGGTCTTTGACAGATGAAGGCTCCCATTTTACTTCGGTGCCAAATGGGTCAAGAAATGGTGGGTTGGGCCAGGACGAGCCACCCTCACCACCATCCTTGTCATCACCGTCCCCACTCGGATGGCAGGGCCTTCTTCCTGAGTTAGACCTGACTTGGTCTACACACCTCTTGCTCCCTTCTGGAGCCACAGGCGGTTGTGAGAAACAGTGGTAATTATCCAGCACCCATCTGAGTGCTGTGCTGTGGGACAGTCTATCGGGGTTTTCACCATTTGCCCCATGACCCACATTGTATACAAATGCCGTGTCTGTATCCAGATGGGTGTTAAAGTCGAAAGTGGATTCACTGAGACTATGCTCAGCGAAGATTGGTCTGACCTTGGCAGGCTGCCCACCAATGTCATCTGCACAATCCTGAACGTAGATCGGGCATTTTTTCCATGTGTAATAATCATATGGAACACTGGTGACTCCCACATCACCGTCTTCCTCCTGTATTGTCTCCACAGTGGCCTTCATTGGCACTGCTTTCTTTCTCCCATGGTTGGGAGGGAAATTACGTGTTTGAGTAGCATCAATGCATGGTATTTTCACCCCACCATTTGTGGGTTGCGACGACAGAATGAACGGTGCAGGCACGAAGCCTGGCCTGAAATGGGATGGAGAAGTTCCACTCTCCCCTGCAGTCGACGATCCAGCCAGTTGTCCTGGGTCGATCTCCCTACCTTTCCCCTTGGCGCCAGTGGTTACTGGCACCATTGATGGGGTAGGTGGCTTAGTTCCACTAAAGATGGGAACAAATTGTCCATCAGATTCTTGTACCTCGATGGACGGGCGTGAACTTGTCGCCTCTGTGATGACGGCAGAGACAGTGGGGATCCCTTCAGGTATGGGGACCCCAATGATTGGTTGACCCGTTTGATTAATGGGGACTACAGGGACCTCCTGGGGCACTTGCACCTCCACAGCGGGTTTAGTGATTGGTTGACCTGTTTGATTAACGGGGACTACAGGGACCTCTTGGGGTGCCTGTGCCTCAACAGCGGTTTTTTTCATCTGGTCAGAGACAATGATAGGGTCCCCACCCATTGTTGGGTTCACTGGAGGTGTTAGAAACTGGGCAGATTCGGACGACTCCAGAGTGGAATCGGAGACTTAGCATGGAAGGACCTCAGCCTCAGCGACTCAGGCAGAGCGCTGTGCCATTGCTGGTTGTCCTGGGGGTCCCTAATTTCAGATCTAGCAGAGGGAAAGTCTCTTGGGGGGAATTCAGGTCGATTTCGGACTGAGGTTACAAGTTACTATGTACATTGTATATAAGGAGGGGTCCGGAATCAAAAGGAGCAAGGGTACTCCGAAAGGAGACAAAGGGAGCTGGAAAGAGGAACAACACCGAGGGTCAAGGGTTTGACTCAATGGTGTTTCTCAAAGGAGGAATGAAGGGCCAAGGCCCAAGGAGGAAGGAAGGAGGTTGGGAGTGGGGAATGGCTAGCTGACTGAATAGAAAGGAAGCAGCAGCCCAAATAGGAATGAGGGAGAATAGCGGAACTGAATAGGACAATGCAATAGTTGCAAGGTCCGACATAAGTCCAGAAAGTCCGAACTCGGAAGTTAAACTCCGGAATATTGGCAAACATAATTAAATGGAATGAGCTAACCAATACAATGGGTATAAGCAGAGGTGGGGTCAAAGTCTGAGGTCGGAGCTAAGACCAGAGGTTCCAGAGACAGAGACGCAAACAGGATTCCGGAGCAGAGGTCCGGAGTCGGGAGCATAGGTTTTGCGTACTCGTCTGAAAGGTGTCGAGGTTGGGGTCGGACCCAGAATGTTCTGGAGTCGGACCGAAGGTGGTGTCCGAGCTGGAGGTGGGATAACCTCTTGGGAGTCGGCAAGGAGAAGGTGACGGAAGGGAAGTAGGGCTCCAGAAGCCGGAGTTCGGAGTTCCGGGAGCCCAGAGCGGAGGTCGGGATTGTATGGATATGACAGGAGGGTTTGCAGGTGGGTTATCCACCATTGCTGTGGGTGGCTTTGGCTCGTCACGTCAAGAGAGCGTGAGGAGAATTTCATTTAATTTCTCATTAAGTCTTTCCTCCACCTTAATGATGTTATGATCTAGATGAGCAATGTCATCGCTATTCCCAGAGATTTGGGTATTCATGTTATGGACATTGCCCCTCAAGTCGGCAATGTTGTCATTGACTTGGTCGACGCGATTTCTTAGTACTCATGCCATTTCAGATGCGAGGGAGTGGGTTGGGGATGGAGGACGCAACGCATGCATTGGGACGTATGCCATGAGAGTCTCAGCTGCTAGGGCTTCAGATGTTGTGACTTGGTCAACCTCTCTCATGCAGGTGAGATGCGTCCCTGGGCCCTTGCAGGCCCAGATCACCACCATCACTTGAGGTGGTGTCGTCCTCCGCCCTACGGCCAGTGGAGGGGCCGGCCATGTTGGCGGGAGCGTTGGACATACTCCTGGTGTTGTATCTCCACGACATCAAGAAGATGTGCCGAGTCGTTCAACAAGTTCGCATGAGAACTTGATCGAAGTTGTGTGTTGTCAGGGGCCGACGATGCGCACGTTGCCAAATAGGGTTTTGGTGCCGGTAATGTGGTGCCAAGAATGGAGAAGAGAATATAGCGTAAAAAAGTGAAAGGTATCTTACTAGTTTGGGGACGGTAAGGCTTCGTTCGGGTTGAAGAAACTGGTTTCTTCAACCCGTTTCTTCCAGTTTCTTTGAGCAGTTTCTTTGACGCTCTCAAAGAAACTGCCTGCCCCCAGGGAATTCCACTTAACTAGTTTCTTCCTGTATTGAAAAATACTATTATTTATAATCATATCATGGTGCTTATGCATAGGTGCATTACAAAGGATCGACGTGAACGTGCCAAGCATCAACAACTGCTTATTGGGTTGATCGTATCTCAATGGATTCTTTCAGCAGCTGAAATTTACCACCACCGCTATATTCTCAAACGCCCTTACCATGACTCACCATATCGGGGTGAAGATTGGCTTCGGGATTTGCTGAATGGACACCCAGGTCGGTTCCACAGCCAATTTGGGGTCCATAAGCATGTCTTCCGTCGTCTGGTTGCTGAATTTCGGTCCATGGGCATGACAAATTCTAAATATCTTGCCGTTGAAGAGCACACCGCGATATTTCTCTATTCTGTGGTAACCGGACTCTCAATAAGGCTCATTGCAGAGCGGTTCCAACATTCATTTGAGACAGTTTCGATGTCAGTCTCTATCAAATCTTGTTTGTGCGGCATGGCTAACAACCCTTCAGTTACTTCAAGAAAGTTCTTTGTGTATTATCGTCTCCTCCCTTCTACCTCAAATATGTATGCCTACCCAAGCCTAATACCCCTACTCCACCCGAAATTTCCGCCAATCCAAAATTTTATCCATTTTTCAAAGATTTCATTGGCGCAATTGATGGTACACACCTTCCCTGCAACCCTTCCACAGAAGAGCGCGAAGCATCCCGCAACCGCAAAGGGGGTGTCTCCCAGAACTGCCTGGCAGCATGTTCATTTGATCTCCGTTTCCAATATGTGCTCAGTGGATGGGAAGGGTCAATTGCCGATATGGCAATGTACCGTGATGCACGCATGACAGATTTGCCTATCCCAAACGGAAAAATGTATCTTGCAGATGCCGGATTTGGTGCATGCGATACACTTCTAGTTCCTTACCGGAAAGAAAGATATCACTTACAAGAGTTTGGGCGGAGTCAACTTCGGTAAGTCAATTTTCGTGGTCCCACTACCCATCTCAGCTGTCCTACAGACCACAAAACCATCGAGAATTGTACAACCTTCGACATGCTCAACTTCGGAATGTTGTGGAGCGCAATTTTGGAATTGTAAAAAAGCGCTTTGCAATCCTCCAGCGTGCACCTTCATATCCAATGGCCATTCAGGCTCGAATTCTTCCTGCACTCTGCTGTCTCCACAACTTCATTCGATTTTACGATGCTGATGAAATCCACACTTTTGGAGTGGCCAGTATGGACATTACCTCAGGTGATTTTGGGGAACTTCAACATGGTACTATCACTCGGCAGGAAAGCAGTCGGGCAAGTGGAATTCGCGATAGTATAGCTCAAGCAATGTGGATTAGCTACCAACAGCACTTGTCAACTCATTGAAGTCAGTATATATGAATGATGTGAAACAAATACTAGGATTGCCCAATCACTGGAATTTTGGTGCTGCCAGACGGGCTATTTTCTTCCTGACCCAGTTCTTTCGCAAGCTATCACGGTTCAGGCTGAGGTAGATGTCTGCCGCATATGGCTCCTCCTGAAGAACATTGAGAAGGATCGTCAATTCTTCATCATCCAACTCATCCTCAATCTCTTGAGCATGAGTAGCAGCTTGAATTTTCCGCTGCGGGGTAGTTGGGATAGTAGAAGACGAGGCAGAGCTGGAAGCAATGAATGCCTTGGTGAAGTCACTCATTGACTCAGCTAGGGCAGTGAAGCCAATTGCGGCATTGGAACGCGGAATTGTATGCTTTCGTTTCGGTAGTGCCTCAAGTTTGACAGCATGTTGAACAAATGAGCTTTTTGATTCAGGATGTGGTGACTGATGAGTTGAAGGGATGGAGGGAAGAGATGAGAGGGAGGGAGATGGCTTGAGAAGATCGGGGTCAATATTGTCCTCAAAGCCAAGATCATGGCGCTTGCGAAGTCGTTCAGGGGAGGGGGTACATGACCAATTCTCGGTTTTGTCAGCATCCTACAGACATATATAAGTCATGACCTTGAAAGGAGTGTCAACATACCTTTGGTTCATCAGCAGTGGGTTCGGTGTCCTCGCTTTCAGGCTCCGGCATCTTGGTTGCGTGGAATGCTTGGCATCCAGTTGCGCGCTTAGGATTAATCTCTGCCATCTCATCAAAGAGTGGCCACCCTTTTTGACGGAATGGAGCAGCCAGAGGCCACTCCTAGTAATGTAAATATCATTATTAGCAATTAGTCATCGCAAATAAGAGATATGGGCTAGCAGCTACTTACCGCAACAAAATCAATCCATAATTGCTCCTCTTCCAGTCCTAGATCAGCACCATTTTCATTACTCCAGGGGAAGCCTGACTGTTCCGAGAGCCGTTTGACTGCCCAATATATCTGTTTTAACTGCGGAAAAGGTATAGTCAATACTTTGCTGAGATGCCGCAACTAGCAACTCACCTTGCCATATTTGTTCTTGCATGCACTAGGCTTGAAGACTGTCCCACACTGCTCAAGTAAGTGCGCTGAGGCACCATTCCAGACCTTGTCCTTGAAGCCAATATTAGAAGTACCACCTGCGCGCTTAACTTCAAGAAGATGGTGGATGAGCTCTGCCTCATCATGGGACCTCCAAGTAGCCCGCTCAGATGGTGTCTCAGTAGGAGCGGTGGCTGCATGAGTGGGTCCTCCTTTGGGAGGTCGACGTCGTTTGCTGCCGTTGATCGGAGCTTCAGATGTTGGGTTGACATCTGTGTCAATGTGTTTCCGCTTTGGGGGCATAATTCACAAGTCTCAATGTCGCTGCATTCCATTGTAGAATTTATAAAAGGATCTATGATGAAGAAACTGTGTACCGAACAGTCATCAGTTTCTTCTTGTTTCTTGCCGAAACTGAAAGAATCGGGAAGAAAAAGCGAGAAAGAAACACACAAATAATGAATTAAGAAACTGGAAGAAACGGATCGAAGAAACCAGTTTCTTCAACCCGAACGAAGCCTAACGTTCCGTTCCCCTGTTCGCCTCAGGCCTCAGTTGTCCATCTAATTATACGCTTTGATTTGCTGTATATTAACGGGGCAGAAGTAAAGGCTGATACAGCTACCTCGAGGGTTTATATACAATCTAATGCATTCTCAGCACAAATAAATAGAGAAGCTTCCGCGACGCTAAATTAGCGTTGCGACATAATTATTACACAACACAACATCAACTGATGTTGTGAGCAGAATATAGACATGGGCCAGGGCCTCACATTCGCCCTCCCTACCTCCTTTCAGTTATACCGCAGAGTCTAACCCATGACCTTCAGTACCACACCATTTCCATCATCCCCTTGTCTCTGTTTGGATGCCTTTGTTCTGATTCAGACCCCCCTTTGATTTCCTTGTGCTTTCATCTCTCCACTATATACAGGCACTTGTACATACTCATTTTGGACCTTCAGTCTAAAATCGACTAGAAATGCCCCCTAGAGACTTCCTGCTCACTGCTTCTAAAATTAAGGACCAAATGGACAAACAGCAATGGCACAGTGCTCCCCTTGAGTCGCTGAGGCCAAGGTCCCTCCTTACCAAGTCTCCAGTTTTCCTCCAGAATCGTCTGCCCTAGCCTAGTTCTAACAACCAAGTCATTTTGGTTGAGTCATATCTGATGAAGTCATCTGGGCAAGTCAGTAGCACTTTCTAGAACAAAAGCTTGTAAATACTCTATTGCATGTAAATAGTGCAAAGCATGGGAAAGAAAGGTCTTGAAAGGTATAAAAGGACCATGATTTCGCTCTTTTTGTAGCCCCTCAGAGAAGTAAGAAAATAGAGTAATATTTCTCTCAAGCACTTCTGGTTCTCACTCCAGTGTGAAAAAGTGATAAGACAGTTAAGTTTGCCACTGTACAAAAGGAAACAACAGTGTGATAAGTGAGATAGGCGAAAACAGTAGTATCTCTCCACACATAGGAGTAATCACTCCCTAAACTAAAAAGTGGTAAAATTAGGTGAATTCTGACTGAGAGCTGAACAGACCAGAGTTGGCTCAGACAGACAGAATTATTTGAACAGCTCTGCAGGATGTTTGATTGTTTGATTTTTCTATAGCACACTAAACTGTTGAAAAAGCAACCCAAACACTAACACAGCACTGTACTTCAACAGGTACACTCCCCCACAACCAGGAACAGGGAAAACTGCACTCTCAGTTCCACTCCTTCAATGGATATGACAGAGTAGCCTTATAGCTAAGTGTTCACTCACACCACATACTCTGCTCTGCTTCCTGTAAATACCTTAAATACTGTTTCTGACACTTTGACTGCATGTAGAATTTTTGTAAGATAGGTGATGTGCACAAGTGATTACCCTCTGGATACAAAATATTTGAAAACTAACCAGGCCCTCTGCCTGCAACACAACACTGTTTGACTATTTCTAGGCCCTAAGTTATGTAAAGTACACCCTAAAGAAGACCTCCTGGGTCGCTGAATTTTGATATCTCAACTCAATCAAAATGAGATGATGAAATGGGTGTTGATGCTGGGAATCAACTTTCTTCTCAATCCCTATGCATTTGAAACTACAATCGAAAAATTAGCTCCCAGCATTTTGGTGGCTGGGGCATACCGGATCCAATTGAATCAGGAATTAATGATTCCCAAAAGAGGGAAGTAAATGTTAACTTGCCCTTTCTCTGCCTCTGCCTGCCTCTGTGCCTTACTCCATCATGCCTATAAGCAAAAAACACAAGCACGCAAATAACCTTGGACACTTCTCCCAGGAGAAGTCAAATAATTGTGAACTGGGACCATCTCACCTATTTGTCAGGGACTGCACGTCAGTTCACGACGATAAGGGTGTTCCCAAGAATCCTAGTCATTGTTAACGCTGAAGCGCCACCTTCAGTGGAGATAGGGCTTATATACATGGATACCGCTATCCACTAGAGCGCGGCTACAAATGAGATAAGGAACAGCCGATAGAATGACGACATGAAAAGATAACTATTCATTCGGATAATTGTAAGCGAGGTGTGGGAAAGGGGTGACATGTGGATGGAAGATAGAGGCGGGATGCTAAGCGAGAGCTAAGCGAGATTACCTGCGTTCTTTGGATCTCTCCGGATCGTCTGATGGCAACTCCCTTCCGGCATAGGGGGTCAGGGTAGCTGGCTAGGCCATGCCCTGACACTGTTTTCAGAAATTGCACACTAATGTTCCTATTGAAGGATTGAAGGATTAGATGGAATGGGCTCAGGTGCCTTTCCAGATATGGGAGCTTCTTGGATGGGACTAGCAGCAGTGTTTCATTTGGTGTTGGTACTGGAGAATGTGGCTCTGTTGACTTGACTGGTAGTCCTGACTCTGATAGCGACTCTGATATAGATGAAATATCAAACCCCGCAATGTCATCCAAAAACACATTTATTCAATATCTTCATGAGTCTCAGACTGTCAGAGACCAGAAATGGGATGAAGGAGACGTCCCTGTGGTGGAGGGCTTTGGCCTCAGTGACTTAGACCAGGAGCACTGTGCCTAGTTACACATCCATGCCCTAATTTACTAACTGGCAATGAGAACTGGAAGGGGGAAACTCTAGTCAATTTTATCACTGGGGTGTAACCTATCTACAAGTTATGTATATGTAGGGCAGGCCCATGAATGGCGGGACCGAGCAGAGCGGAGCTAACAGAGTTACATGTTAGCCGACTGAATATTCCTGATGAGTCAGGTTATGGGGTTAGTGGAGTGGCAGGCTATAACCCAGAAACAGAAAGGAGGGATCAGCCCAAAGGTAGGCTTGCAGGGCAAGCAAGTGAATTGCCCAGCAGAGGTGGGAGTGTGCTAGCGGACATTGGAGCTGTCTGGAGGCCTTCAGGACTCCATACTTAGGGAGGTGTAGGTAATATATTGGATTGAGGGGTGGTGACCATCAAGGGAGTCAGAGGTGATTGCGGAATATGGAGGCTCCAAGGTTAGTGACGAAGGAGTGGAGGTAATCCAGAAGGACCAGAGGTAGTGAGGATGATGGCTGTGGATGGATATGACACAGACAAAGCTTGGTTACCTGGTCTGAGCGCAGTCTATGCTGGGATAAGGCAAAAGAGAAGGAGGTTCATAAGGGACTCCAGGAGAAGCAAAGGAAGACCACTATTGATGGAAAGAAACTGTCAGGTCATGGTCCATGTATGTAGGGGTCACGTGACCCAGGGAGGTCACGATCGTCCTACCCACTGTGAATCATACATATTTGATACTCACAGCTGGGTTCTAGGACACCCACCTTACACTTTTTGAGTACTTTTTGTCTGATATCACACTGATCCCTGGCATCGCTAGGAACCACCACAATTTTATGTGGAAACAAGTGAGTTCACACCTTCATTCAAATTCCACTTGCAACTCCAGCAAGCAAAATATAGAAAATATAGGGTTATGGCAGTTCCAGGGCCGGGGTCGGACAAGATGACAGTAGACCGCTAAGGTATATTTTCGGAGTAAATAATTGTAAATACATGATTTCGTGCTTGATCTCCAACACAAAAGACCCTTGCAACTAGCAAGGAGACAAAACACCCAGTCAATAAGACTGGGAAACAGGTGAAAGTAATGCCAGTGTCAGAGACCAGATTCGAGATGAGGGAGAGTCTCCGTGGCGGAGGGCTTCGGCCTCAGCGACTTATGCCAAGAGCGCTGTGCCTAGTGACACGTCTGTGCCCTAACTTACTGACTGGCAATCAGAACTGAAGGGGGGTAACTCTAGTCGATTTTATTACTGGAGTGTAACCTATGTACAAGTTGGATATATATATGGTTACAGCGAAGACAGGTCTGCAAATGGTGGAGCCAAATGGAGCGGAGCTAATGGGGTTAAACATTAGCCGACTGAATATTACCGATGAGTCAGGTCGCAGGGTTAGCGGAAAGGCAGGCGATAACCCAGAAACGGAAAGGAGGGATAGGCCTGAAGGTGGGCTCTGCAGGGCAGGCGAGTGTATTGCCCAGCGGAGGTGGGAGTGCACTAGCGGACGTCGGAGCTGTCCAGAAGTCTTCAGGGCTCCATACTTAGGGAGGCGTAGGTAATAAATTGAAAGGAGGGGGTGGTGACCATCAAGGGGTACCGAGAGGATTGCGGAATACGGGAGCTCCGAGGTTATTGAGGAAGGAGCAGAGTTAGACCGGAGGGATCGGAGGGACCGGAAATCGATGGCTGGGGATGGATATGACAGCCAGCACAACCCCTTATGTGCCAGGCAGAGCTGTCACCTGTAGCAGGAGAACCTCACTTTCACAAGGGTGCGAAAATTCAGTCATCAGAAGACCCTTGCTTTCGCAAGGAGATGACTTCTCCTGCACTTCACCCAACTCAATTGGGTACAAAGGCTCCGTGTGATGCCTCCCAGTTGCACAGGGAGCCAAATCCAAGCCAAACTTACATGGCAAAACCTGCTACATCATCATTTATGCCTGGGCTCCTCCACCCAGGCCTCAAAGCATTACTCCTCCCATTCTATGTGATGGGAAGGCATCAGAAGCAACCAAACGATTGCTCCTGCTCACACAGGGAGCTGTTTGGAGCTCCAGAAAATGTGGAAAAATCGCCCACATCTTCAGATTCGTCTCGCGTCACCTGTGCGACATCCAGCTTGCAATATTGCAGCAAGCTGGTCCAAGCCCTAACCTAAGGGAGAGGGTGCCTCACTTATGGTTGCTGACTTTATCTCTGCAGACTATGGTTGGCCCAAGGGTCATGATGGTTGTGCTGCATGTGTCATTCTCAAACCAGGAAAGAATAGAGATGGGTATTTCACTAATGAGGACATCCTTGCACAGGCATCTCAAGCTATGGACATTCTTCTTCAATGTCAGGGCTCGGTCCTTGATCAGGGACAGCCCGACCTCAGGCCTAGGTGTGTGCGGTGTTCCGGGTGGTTGGGTGCTAGACCCTGCCCTCAGCTCCTCAAACTCACTGAAGGGACTAAGCGGGGATTGAGTTGTCATGTATTACAGAGGGTAACTACAACTTGCCTAAGCAGGGATTGAGTTGAGAAGAAGGGTAAGTTTCCCTATTCCCCACTTGGCTACTATAAAAGGGAAGTGTACTGTACAGTTCATAACGTGACTCTGGGTAGAAGCCGAGCATGTTCCCGCAACTCGGAAAAGGTGTCACATGGGTTAAGGCGAGTTGCTCACCTTGACCCACGTGATTTTTCCCACGGGCTCACATGCGGGCTGAAGTTGTGAGAGATATGTAGGGATGGGGAGGTCAGGGAAGTGGGGGAAGTCTGGGAAGGTGGTTCTGGGGTGTGGTTGGGTGCCCTGACAGCAGGGTCAGGGGCTGATCCCTGACATTCAAGCATACCCCAACAAGAAACATGTCCTCATCTTTGACAATGCCCAGACCCATGCCAAGCATGCTAAAGACTCTCTCTCTGTGCTCAAAATTCCAAAGTTCCCCAAGGACTGGGGTGTATCTGTTTCTGCATGCAATGAACAAGGACAGATCATATACAGTATGAGAGCAATGGGAAACCACACATAATCAAGAAGTGGATGGCTGATGCATTGTTTGACAGCCAGCCACAAAGTCTTTACTACCCAGACAATCACCCAACCTATGCCGGAAAGTTTAAGGGTATGCCCAAACTTCTAGAGGAGTGGGGCTATACATCCCAGCTTCCAGCTGAATGCAAGGGATTCAAATGTGTCAGGGTTCAGCACCCTGCCTTAGGGTGCCCTGGACTCCCCACCTACTTTACTCCCTTTATTCTTTGATTGTTGCCTTGTTGCCTTTGTGTGTTGTGTACACATGTGCATGGGATAGCATGGGAACTTTCTGAGTGAGCAGCTTGCCCAGAATGTTCCCACGCTTACTGGGCACTGCCACCTGGATGTTCCCTCCAGGTCACACTACACAACTCTAGGAGCTGTATAGTTGTGGGCATGTGACCCATTCCTTTATATAGCAACCATGCAGGGAGATGAGACCTTTACCCTTCTTCTCATCTCATGCCCCACATAGTGTGAGGACAGGTTAGATGGGGGTTGAGGTCAGGGAGCCTCCGAGTCTGAGGCTGGGCCCTGACAAAATGCCAAGTGAAGGCCTCCCACTGCTGTTGCTGAAACCTTTTATTTCACCAACCCAACTTCATCAATGTTGACTGCCTCCTGACTTCACATTGCAAGGGTGCTGGCTTTGATGTTCTCTTCCTCCCAAAGTTCCACTGTGAATTAAATTTCATAGAACAGGTCTGGGGATTTGCTAAGCGGCTCTACTGTGAGTGCCCACCATCATCACGGATTGAAGATGTCAAGGCAAATGCAAAGGAGGCATTGGGTTTGGTGACAATCTAGGCAATGAGGAAGTAAGGGTTTTTATTATGTCTCTTTACTTCCATATTTACCAAGTCCTCCCAGGTTTGCTAATGTCAGGGCACACCTGCCCGACCCGGCTCCACCTGCCCTCACCCAGTATCCCGCTCACCTCTACTCCTCACCCTCCATCATGGTTCCTCATCTCTTGTTCTTCTTTCTGTCCTTTTGTTCTTTTGTTCCTTTGTTCTTTGTTCTATCTTTATCTACACAGACGACCTTTCCCCATATCTATGTATTATTGACCCACCCACAACACGCGCACAACACACCCAGCCCCGGATGACCTGGACAGCCTTGTGGTGCAACCCAGCACATGCATGTGCAGCACATGCCCTCAGGATCCCCCATGGGGACACCTGGATGATGCAGCTGTATGCAGAGTGACATGGAAAACCTCATGTGACCCAAGCCGCATGTACATAAAGGTACCTGGGGTGGGAACTGAAGAAGTAACCTTCTTCTCACAGTTCCCACTTCAGTCTGAGTGGCCAGGGACCATCGTCCCAGACCGGGCCTGTCAGTATGCATGCCCGCTCCACACCCTGTGACGGCCTCAGTGCCACATCAGGAAATTGTCACAGTCAACTTTGGACACTTCTGATGATCCTGTTGCTTCTAATACCATGAAACTGGCCGAATTGACCAATTTCCCAAAGCATTTTAGTAAAGGTGTGTCAGGAACGTGCCAGACACGTATCCGGGTGACCCGCAAAGCGCGCAAGGTCGTCCGGGCTCGTAAGGTCGGAGGGGCGGGACTTTAGCTTCAGCGACTCGGGTGGAGCGCTGCGCTTCGTTCTTACGTTGGTGTCCCAATTTCAGACAGAAGCCTTACGATGAGGATAAGAGTTTAGAGGGGGAATCCAAGTCGATATACGAACTAAGGTACATCCGGTGTAACCTACACACGTTATAAACACAAGTAACTAAATGAGACCGGCCCGGAAGGAGTGGCGGATCAAGCGCGATATTAATGAATGAAGAAAGGAACAAATAATCAATATCGGCAAACTTGGTCAACAAAAGGCAAGCAAGGAACAATAAGAGGAACAATAGTCCGCAAGCGGACAAAAGAGAAAAGGCCATCCAGCCGTCTAGCAAGCCATCCGGCTGGGGGCAGACAACAATGGAGCGGGCAACCTAGGTTGGTAGGTACACGCGCGAGGGAGGAAGTGCGGATGAGGGTGACGGGTGGACGGATGGGTGGATGGATGATGATGATAGCGGGAGGCATGGACCGAGTGGCACTAGGGCACATAGAGGGAAGTGACGGATATGTCGGGTCGTGACAGTATCCCCTTCTTAGGGCCGACGCCCCTGGAGGCCCAATTGGTGCACATGGGAATCGTTCGGCCAATTCCGAATTTGAATCCGCGTGTGAAATCAAACATTCGCTCCATCAATTTGACTGAGTCCAGTCATTACTCAACAGCTCTACTCAATAACCCGCCCTTCATGTCCAAAACTCTTGATCTTCACAACATCGCGTCCTGGGAGGAGAAGGACATCCAGGAGGCGACGGACGACGAGCCTGCATGATGCAGGCGAAGCTGAATGAGTGGGTGAGGCGCAAGGCGGTCAAAAAAGCGGCCGAGGCAGCTAGGTGGGCGGCTGAAGAGAAGAAAAGACGTGAGGAAGAGGAGGCCAGGGAGCGGGAGGCAGAGGCGAAGCGCCAACAGGCATGGGCGGCTGGGTCATCCAAAGGCAAGGTGAGTAGCCAGTATCTTACAAACACTTACTGCCACGTGATCCCTGAGGCTAACACAAGTATTTTTTTGTTTTTGTTTTTTAGCGCAAGGCCTCAGTCGACCCGCCACAGGCTGCAAGGGAAAAGCCCCCCTGTGGTCAATGCCTCAAGTCCCAGCTGGTTTGTGAGCAGGGCAGGTACCAGGCGTGCACGAACTGCATGCGCTGTAGGAGAAATAACGGCCACACTATGGAAACCCATTATGGAAATATGCCAGATAAATCACACAACCTCATATGACAAGTAGATAGAAGGACTTGAATTTTAACGAATTTTACGAATTTTTACGAATTATTATGACTACACATGATAAATCGAAAGAAAGAAAAATAGCAAAAATACTTCAAGCTTACCATCAACGAGACGGAATTCTCGGGGGAATTTATAGCAAATATTAAACCAAGAATTAGGACAATCGACCAAGATTTGACTATAAAAACAATCAGAGAACCTCCACGGAAACTACTTTCCCACGTCCGCACACGTAGCCAAGGATGGAAGTACCACGGAACAAGGATTCCTCAGGAACTAATGCAAAATTCAAAGTCGTGTTTATAATAGGAAATATAGATGTCCACCAAACGAACCCAATGAGAGTAATTACAGGGGAAACTACTCATAAACAACGGAGATATGACTAAAACTCCTGCAAAAACGAGGACAATGCCTAAAAGGGAAGCGCGAAGATTAACCAGTAACGACCGAGACAAGCCTGATAGCCCATTAGAAAGGAAGGGATCCAATCTTACTCCTCCCAAATTTTCATAATAAAAGGATCATGCGTTAATGAGATATCCAATAACGGGATTAGTAACATTGTTAGAGATGGGCGGAAACGGACGACTCCGGAGTGGAATTGGAGACTTAGCGTGGAGGGACCTTGGCCTCAGCGACTCAAGCGGAGCGCTGTGCCATTGCTGTTTGTCCATTTGGTCCTTAATTTCACAGTAGGTGAGCAGGAAGTCTCTTGGGGGCATTTCAGGTCGATTTCGGACTGAAACCAGACGAGTATGTACAAGCGCCGATATATATAAGGAAGGGGCAAAAGCACAAGGAGAAACAAAGGGTGACCGAATCGGAACGAAGACGTCCGAACGGGAACAAAGGGTTAGAGGGAGCAGAGCGGTACCGAAGGTCATAGGGCAAGACCTGTGATACATCCGAAAGGAGGTAGAGTGGGCGAGGCCCAGAGGGGCAGGAGGATGAGGGGAAGTGGGGGTGATGACTAACTGGCTAGAATAGAAAGAAGCAGTAGTCCAAATAGGGATGAGGGGGAATTGCGAGAAATACATTACAAACGGCGAGAGTGCCGGAGGCGGTCCGCGAAGCTCGGGGGTTGCGGAGCTTACGGAGGTTACGGAGGCGGGGTTGGAAGTCCGAGGAATATTGGCAATGGTGTTCACGTAGTATGAGGTCACCAATGCAATGGACTAAGACCGAGGTGGAGTCAAAGTCCGAGGTATGGACTATGACGGAGGCTCGGAGTAAGGTACGAACGGTGTCCGAGTGTGAAGTACGGAACAGCGGTGGATGGTCGTAACTTGGTGGAAGGGTGGCGGAGGAATGAGAGAGGGGACAGGTAAGGAAGAGTAGTCAGGTCCGAAGGTGGATATCGGAACGGACGGAGAAAGCGTAGGGGATGATGGGAGGGTGGAGGTGTGGTGAGGGGGAGCAGAGTTGTAGGAAGGGTGGCGAGTAGGGCGATGTTCAGTCCGAGATGAGTATCGGAACGGACGGAGAAGGGGTCGGAGAGGTAAGAGGAGGGGTGTGTTGCCAAGACCGAAGGTGAGTATCGGAAAGGCAGCGGTAGGTTATGACTCCGGAGGTGAAGAGGGTGGAGGTCCGGAAGTCGGGTCGGGGTCGGGTATGCACGGATATGACAAACATCAAAAGTCCGAGCTTAGGGAAAAGACGATGTTTGCGTAGGATCCATAATTAAAACATACAACGAAATTTACAAGGAAATTATTAAAAATGGGGAACTATAGTTATGCAAATTTTCAGCCCAAACAGTCCAGCCGTTGTGAAGTTATACCCATGACGGGAATATAGAAATCCGCTTCATGTGTAATGACACGTGAGGGTGGCAATGCGCAGGGAACCGGCCGTCGGAACCGAGATCCGCACTTCGGCAGATCGCAAAGACCAATTTCCATCCAAATACGGAAGAGCCCGGTCAAAACAAAGCACGGAAAGTGCAAAACAACCTTAGATCATGAAGGAAAAATCTGAAATAAATCACAGAAGCCCATATGAAAGAAATAAACACCCACGCATATCATAAATCCCGAACAATTAAACGGAAACGGCGCCCGCATATGAACGACTATGGGAATGACGCACGTGATTACCAAATGTGCGCGCGAACTTTTGCTAACTCAACAAATACCAGGAAATAGGACACAACCTTAGTACCATTGGAAAGGTGGGAATAAATGAAAATTTATGATACCAAGAACGTGAGAAAACATCCAGAAATGAATGAGATATAGGGACATGAAGTTAGAAACCTGAAAACGCGCGGGAAAACAGCTTCAAGAGGTCCAGAGTCCTAAATAAAAATACATAAAAATATGAAATCTTCAAGGACGACCTACTATAACAACGAACAATACATATGGAGGATTAGGATGTGATAATACAAAGGGGAATCAGGGAATATGAACGAAATTCATGAAAACCACTAAACTACGACGGACCATGGCGGGAATTTTAGGGAACGATATTCTAATGAAGTGGAGAGCTATAACATATTCGTTTGAGTAATTCTTGACTACTAGCAACTTTTTCTTTCAGTTTTAAACCTGAATAATTCATTCATTTACCATTTCAGTCTCATTTTAACTAAATGTCACTAAATAAAAATGGAATAAATCAGCTGAAGGTCTCAGCACAGCCGTACGCATAGTAATGCGAAGTTTGAATTCAGAATCATCGAGTCATAGCAAATTTAATGGTATATACAGGGAATTTGAAATAGGTAACTGCGGCAAATGCAGCGCAGCCAAGTTCCAATTAACCATTAAAATAGCTTAGGCGAGGGAGGACAATAAGAATTCTAGGCGCAGTCTGACCGCAGTTCAGCGCAGCAAAAGCGCAGTAGAACTATAGCATGAAAATTTCATTTTTATTCAGTCTGAGAAAAATACACTGTAAATAAATCCTGTAAATAGAAGGTAGAGCATGAAAAAGGAAGGCGACCCAAGGAGTATAAAAGGGAGACCCTTTCTGTGACTTTCGCCCCCCTTAGAGAAGTAAGAAAATAGAGTATTATTTTTCTCAAGCATTTCTGGTTGTCACTCCAGTGCGAAAAAGTGATATACAGTTAAGATTGCCACTGTAGTAAAAGGCAGCAATTAAGGAGAGAAATATTAAGTAGATATTTCAACAGGAGAGCTGGTTAACACTCCAGATTTCAAAGTGTAAACACAAAACAGTTATCTTGCTACTGTTAAAACAAGCAATAAAATAAGACAAAAATAAAATAAACCCAAGGGACACTCCAGACACAATCCAAATTCATTAACTGAATAGAATCTTTGAAACTTCACCAAGTAGAAGATTAAATTCAAGTTTAAATCCAAATTAAACAACGCTACACAGAATTACACCTAGACAAATTAATAAATTTCAATAAAGAAACAGCTCCGCAGGGCTCGGTTTATCTGTAAGTCAATTCCCAGGAACTTTAAAACTAACCCATAAAAATAGAATTAGCCAAAACACTCGGATTGGTACTATATTTACAATAAATAACACTAGTACACTTCCCCATCCTAACTAAAGAACCAGGGAACAGCTTGGTGGTGGTCTCGTTTGAACCTCCCAACTGACCTTCCTTTGTTCTCTCCTTCAGCGCGCCAGGGCCAAATGCGACCTGATCACGATTTGAGTGGGGACCGCGATGCCCTCACAGCAAAAGAAACCATGGGTGATCTCACCCAAGGCGCCAGTACACGTGTCTGAGGATGGGGAAGATGATATGGAGGATGAGGAGGACGATTGGGACGAGGATGGGGGTGATGTGGAGAAGTGGGGTGAGGCGATCGTGGACGCCCTCAAGGAGCTGACTGACACTGTGAGGCAGTTGCCCAGCGAGGTCGCCAAGATTACGCGGGAGGAGAGGTCGAGGAAGAAGAAGGAGAAGTCGGAGGGTGGGGGAGCAGGTGACCTGCCCACATATACTTCCCGTGGTGTGGGCGCGTTGCCCTGAAGTTCTCTTTTTTTCATTTTTGTATATACCTCCACCATGCCATACCCTAGTCGAAACATGGCCAGTTGATGCGTGAGCACTCTAAGAAAAGTGAGGGCCCGGCTTGTCAGGATAAAGCGCATGGAAGTCAGAAACCAAGTCAGAGGCATGGCCAAGCTCCGTGGCCAGCAACCAAGAAGTCTCCTCATCCGTCCCATCATACCCGAGCCAACGTACCAGGTACAGTAACTTACAGTTACGACGCCTACGATCCAACTTTGAATCTAGTATTTCAGCAATCTCATACTCAGGTTCACCATCAATCTCAACAGGTGGAGGCGGAGGTTGTACGCAGTTGGGGATGGTGTTGGGGATGGCCGGTTCGAGTTGGGACACATGAAAGACCGGGTGCACGGCTCTCATAGTCTCAGGAAGGCGGATGGTGCGGGAGTGGGTTCCTGGCATGGCGATGATCTCAAAGGGCCCGAGGTTCTTTTCTGAGAGTTTCTTCGAGGGTCGGGTGGATCTAAAATACTTAGCCTTAACAAAGACCATAGTACCAACCTCAAAGTCGGGTGTGGGTGAATGTCTAGTGTCTGCAGGGCCCTGATAACGCCGTTGCGCTGAGGACATTTCCTCACGTAGGAACTGATGTAAGGAATCGAGATCAACCGAGTACTCTTGGGCGCATACTGAAGTCAAATCTCGTTCCGGATGGACGGAGAGGGTCGGATGGTATCCCTTGTTGGCAAAGAACGGAGAGACGCCAGTAGTAGCATTAGGGGCATTGTTGTACGCGAACTCAGCCAAGGGCAATAACTCAGCCCAATTGTCCTGCTGGTAGTTGCAATACCCCCGAAGATACTGTTCTAACGTCTGGTTCATCCGCTCGGTCTGACCATCCCCTTCTGGGTGATAACCCGAAGTGAAGTGAAGGCGGATGTCAAGAGCCTTACCTAGAGAGCGGAAGAAATGGGATACGAACTCGGATCCTCGATCCGAAGTGATGTGGGAGGGTACGCCGTGTTTCGAGAATACATGGAGGAGGAACAGCTTAGCGAGGCCGGGCGCATCAATGGTATTGTGCGTAGGAATAAAGACACACTGCTTAGAAAGACGGTCAACGACTACCAGGATGGCCATGAAGCCAGAGGACGGGGGAAGCTGTTCGATGAAGTCCATGGATATCGAGTTCCATGGGCGACCGGGGACAGGGAGTTGTTTCAGCAAGCCATAGGGCTTGTGACGAGGGACCTTGGCACGGGCACAGGCAGTACAGGACGAAACATAGTCCTTGACGAATGAACGGATACCCGGCCAGGTATACTCTCAACGGACCAGATCCAATGTGCGGTTCTGACCAAAGTGTCCAGAGAGTGGATGGTCGTGCTTGTATCTCAAGATCCTGAGACGAAGATCGTTTGCGTCCGGTACATAGATACGCTTATCGAGCCTTAACAGGCCATCCATGTCTAGGGACCAACGAGAGTCTGCAGGGATAGGATCAGAGAGATATTCGGCAATGGAGGGGTCGGATGGCAGGGTGGTGAGAATGTCCTAGTGGATAGCTTCGACGTCAACCATAGAGCTGTCCTGGAGGACCGGGGTGGCTAAACAGGTGGCTCGTAGGGAGGCCGAGAGCTGTTCCGTGGTAAAGACAGGGCGAAAATTCTGCAGATTGACATGGGTGTAGTCCCTATCCCCTTCTTTTGGGTAGACGTCCCAGCGTCTAGTCAACGCATCAGGTTTCGCGCCAAGTCTTCCCGGACGAAAACGGACAACCATATTAAACTGCGAGAGAAACTCTGACCATCGCGCCTGCCTGCAGGTCAAGAGTTTGGTAGTGGTGAAATATTCCAAGTTCTTGTGATCCATGACAACGTCAATAGGAGTGCCAGAGCCTTCAAGATAGTGTCGCCAAGAGTGGAAAGCTTCAAAGATAGCTAGGAGCTCCTTATCATGGGTATCGTAGTTGAGTTCGGGCACTGTCAGCGTTCTCGAGCGAAAAGCAACCGGGTGAATCTCATCATCCTCACAACGGATGGAGAGAATACCTGAGATTGCATAGTCGGACGCGTCAGTTTCAACTATTAGCGGACGATCGGGTACCCAGTGAGTAAGGATGTGGGCAGATGTGAAAGCTTCTTTGAGACGAAGGAAGGCGGAACGACACTCATCAGAGAAGGACCAAGCCACATTTTTACGGGTGAGTCTGGTCAGCGGAAGAACTATACTGGAATAATCATGGATGAAATGGCGATAGAAGTTTGCAAATCCCAAGAAGGACTGAATGTCCTTGACCTTACGGGGCTCGGGCCAATCCTGAATGGATTGAATCTTTTTGGGCGACATGGACAAACCAGTCGGCAAAAGGATGTAGCCCAAATACTCCATAGTGTCAGTTGAGAATTCGCACTTCTGCGGATTGGCAAATAACCCATGCTTGCGTAGCCTACTCAGGACTTCCCGGACGTGATCCTCATGTTGAGTCTCATCTTCCGAATAGACCAGGATGTCGTCCAAGTAGACTACCACACAAGTGTCGAGAAGATCAGCAAAGATGGTATTAACGAAGTGCTGAAAGGCTGCGGGTGCGTTGGTCAAACTGAATGGCATGACGAGCCACTCGTAGGATCCGTAGTGCGTGTGGAAGGAAGTCTTCCACTCATCGCCCACTGCTATCCGCACCAAATGGTACGCATGGCGGAGGTCGAGCTTGGTGTAGATCTTCGCATGGCTAGGAACGTCTAGGAGATCAGAGATACGCGGCAGCGGATACCTATCTTTCTTTGTGATCTTGTTGAGGCCCCTGAAGTCCACACAAAGACGTAGAGAACCGTCTTTCTTGCGGACGAAGAGCATTGGCGCAGCGTGGGTTGAAGACAAAGGACGGATGAAACCGGATGCCAAGTGCTTGTCAAGGAATGTACGGAGAGCCTCAAGCTCAGACTGGGACAGGGAATATAGGGTGCCAAGGGGAGGATGGGAGCCTTCCTCCAACTCGATCTTCAGGTCATATTCACGGTGCGGCGCGAGAGTATTGGCTTTACTCTTACTGAAAACATCCGCAAACTCGTGATACGCCTTAGGAACAGTTGAGAGGTCAATGGGGTCAGAAGAGGTGGATGTCGAGCGCAACTCTGCTAAAGTGGACAGATTTTCCAGGCAGAAAGTGATGGACCCATCGAGTCGGGCAGTCCGGGCAAACACAGCCGGACTGACGATCTCAATTGTGATTGCCTGACGGACAGATGCACACTGTGGGTCGGAGGTTGGATTCCCTTGCATTGGGACTGGGTCCACAACTACGGGAGGAGAGCTCAGGGTGGTTGGACTGGATTGCACAGACATCCGGAAAGTTATACTGCTCGAGACCCAGTCAATCAACAGATTGTGTCGGGTGAGCCAGTCATGTCCTAGGACAATAGCGCAAGAGCCATCCAACGATGTGACATAACATGTCGTCGGAGTAACCTCACCAGTGGCGAATCGGATGGGCAGATTGATGGCTTGGGTGATCATGGAGTTCATGGAGCTGTCAAATAGTCGGAGTTGCAGAGGCGCGACAGGGTACATGGAGATGTGATGTTTATTGACGAAGGATGTATCTACAAAGGTGTCAGAAGATCCTGAGTCAATAAGAGCGGAAAAGTTTCCAGACGGAAGAGAAGAAGGAAAAGACATATTTTTACGGGGTTCAGACCCCCCGGAAGAAGAAGACAGAGCAGAGCCGGGAGCATTCTCCCTTGAAGCAGAAAATAGATCAGAGCCGGGAGCACACTCCCTTGAAGTTGGAAATCGACCATCAGCAGAACAAGGAGAAAAAGAGATCGGAACAGAAAGAGAATGGAGAGCGGATAGTCCAGACATGTTCAAGCGCAGGACTCTAGACGTACGAGGAGGGTCAGTGTGACCAACCGGTCATACGGGGCCCGGAGGGTCACTATCTAGTTTTTTTCCTCGTCCGAATCCACCACAGAATCCGCGACATCCTCAGCCTGGGCTGCCCTAGCTTTGGCCGCACGGGAGGAGGACTTAGGGCACTCTTTGGCCACATGCCCAGAGCACCCACAGAAGAGGCAGAGGTTGTTCTCGAAGCGACGCTGGCGTTCTTCTTTGGTGAGCTTGCCACTCTTGTCAAGCTTCGAGGACAGATCAGAGTCGGGTTGCTTTCCCTTAGACTTTTTAGGGTCCTTGGTAGAGCGGTCAGCGGAGGTGGAGGGGTCGGACGTGGTGTCAGGAGGGTTGGAGGACTTAGAGTACTTCGGGTTCTTGCCCGATTTCGCGTTCTGCTTGGAGGAGTCGGGTGAGGTAGCTCGATCTCTCGGACGGTGCGACAACTCGCCCTTGCGCTCCCAATATCGTCCATCGATATCTTGGGCAAGAGAGCGCATGTCATGCAACAAGCGTGGCTTACCGTAACGAGTGATCTCATCCTTGATCCTATCCGGCAACCCATTATAGAAATGGTGCCTCAAGGCAACCTCACCATATCCGGGTAACTGTGAAGCATTGCGATTAAACTCGATGACGTACTTGGCGATCCTGTGATTATCCAACATAGTCAGAGTACTCAGACGACGCTCAGCATCACCAAAGGGGTCGTGCGGGCCGAAGTGTCAGGGCACACCCACCTGACCCGGGCCCACCCGGGCCCACCCGGCCACACCACACCCGCTCCCCGCTGTCTATCCCCCTCCCCCCTCCTTCCTCCCTCTCCTCCCCCCTCTTTTCCCTTTTCTTTCCCCTTTCTTTATTTCATTCTTCTCATGTTCCTCTTCCTGTTTATTTCTTTCTATCTACACGGACCACCTTCCCTTGTATCGATGTACTATTGACCCGTCCGGCCCACACACCCCGGACGGCCTCCCGCTGTGCCCAGCACGCGCGCATGTAGCGGACGCTCTCGGGATCCCCCACGGGGACACCCGGATGCCTGCGGCTGCCTCCGAGGATGACGTGGCACCTGTCATGTGACTCAAGCCGCATGTACATAAATGTACCTGAAGTGGGAACCGAAGAAGTAACCTTCTTCTCACATTCTCCACTTCAGGTAAGTAGTATAGTTTTCCTCTTTAATAATAATAACACATTCTCCACTTCAGTCTGAGTGGCCAGGGACCACTGTCCCGGATCGGGCCCGCCAGTACGCACGCCCGCTCCACACCCCGCGACGGCCTCAGTGCCGAGCATTACCCCCGGGCCCTCTCGACCCCGGACGCGTCCCTGACAGTCTGGCGGGTCTAGGGGATTAGCAGGATCAGGACGTGGAGTAGGGTTACGAGAAGCTTCGGGGTTATAGTCATCAGCTTGGCTGTCCGGATCGACATCTCTCTCAACAGCAGCTGCCTCGTCATGGTCTTGGAATATGGAACGACGGAATTGACGGGAGGGTGCAGGAGTGGAGGAGGAAGTAGGGTCGTCACGGTCAGCTGTAAAGCTTTGGAATGGCGGACGTTCAGAAGGGTCTAGGTCATGTCTGCACAAAAGTTCTTCAAGCATCCCAAGACCTGGAAGCCTAGAAGAACCAGGTTCGGTGCGCATCTGTGAACGGGTTTGATAAGCTCTAGACATAGTTCAGTGAAACAATGATAGAGCAAGGAAAGAACGTAAGAGCGATTTGAGTTCGTATATACTGTCAGGAACGTGCCAGACGCGTATCTGGGTGACCCGCAAAGCGCACGAGTGTCAGAGATCTGGAATATTGTCAGAGACTGGATTTTGTTGGTGTCGGAGATTGTGGCAGAGGTCTGTTGGAGCGCGCACGCGTGGATATGTGGGCGGAAATATGCGGCGCGTCCAGAAGCGCTGTTCAAGGTTAGCAGAGTGGGATCGCGGCCTCAGCGACTCAGGTGGAGCGCTGTGCCCTGAGCTTGACGTTTGGGGGAGATCCCATATTTACAAACTGACACTTACAGCGGACTTCAAACCAGACTTGTGGGTGGAGCGGACCTGTAGGAGGAGCGCGGACTCCGCGAGCACGGACTCAGAGGGGGGGAAGCCCCCTTTGCAGAAGGAGAGACTCAGACCAGACAGGGGGGGTACTCTAGTTGATTTCAGACTAAGGTCCCCGAAAGTATTTACAGGATATAAATAGGCAGGAGGGAAACACAGAAGGACTGGTCAGTCCGGCGCGGTCCGGCGCGGAAATAAGCGGGGATTGTCAAACTGAATGAAGGACAAGAGCCCGGGAAATGGGAGGCAATGAACTAAACAAAAGCGGATCAAGTGCCAATATTGACAGGTAATAAGAAGTGCATCAGCACATGGATCAAGTGCCAATATTGGCAAGTTAAGCGAATGAATGGATGAACAGTATAGGCACTCGGCAAGGAATGAATGGTATGCTGCCGAGTGACAAGATGGCCAGAGAAAAGCGGAGGTCAGCGCGCGGCACCGATACAAGTCCGCAAATAAGCGGGGTCGGTGCGGTGCCGACACAGGTCCGTGAAGGGACATGGAAATCAGCGCGGTGCTGACAAGTCCGCAACAGAGGGTGGTCCGTCAGTGCCGTCACAAACAAGGGCAGCATGATGGCCAGCAAGGTCGGAGGGGAGTGTTGGCCTGACCACAGGGTGTGGAGGGCAACCAGGAGTGGCAGAGGTCCAGAGGGTGTGGAGGTGGGCAGAGGTACAGATGCGGGTGGAGGTCCGGATGCGGGCAGAGGTCCAGATGCGGGTGGAGGACTGGATGCAGTGCATGGTTGATAGGGCAGGGGGCCAGACATCGGATTGGGGGCTGGTTAGATTGGGTTTCGGGTCGGCGGATTCGCCTATCGGCATTGATTCGCCGCTGACGGAGCCCCAGGATTTGTCGGTCATGACAACGAGGTCGTCCAGGCTCGTAAGGTCAGAGGGGCAGGACTTTAGCTTCAGCGACTCGGGTGGAGCACTGCACTTCGTTCTTACGTTGGTGTCCCAATTTCAGACAGAAGCCTTACGATGAGGATAAGAGTTTAGAGGGGGAATCCAAGTCGATATACGAACTAAGGTACATCCGGTGTAACCTACATGCATTATAAACACAAGTAACTAAATGAGACCAGCCCGGAAGGAATGGTGGATCAAGTGCGATATTAATGAATGAAGAAAGGAACAAATAATCAATATCGGCAAACTTGGTCAACAAAAGGCAAGCAAGGAACAATAAGAGGAACAATAGTCCGCAAGCAGACAAAAGAGAAAAGGCCATCCGGCCGTCTAGCAAGCCGTCCGGCTGGGGGCGGACAACAATGGAGCGGGCAACCTAGGTTGGTAGGTACGCGCGTGAGGGAGGAAGTGCGGATGAGGGTGATGGGTGGACGGATGGGTGGACAGATGATGATGATAGTGGGAGGGATGGACCAAGTGGCACTAGGGCGCATAGAGGGAAGTGACGGATATGTCGGGTCGTGACAAGGTGTCACGTTTCAATTCAGTTCAGAAGTGAACTCAATTGTTTTCAAACCATTTGAAGTGAAACCCTGAGGACCTTTTGCTGATGCAGGCATTACACCTGGGCCCCCTCAACCCTGGATGCATCCCTGACAGCTGGTTGTTCTGTAAGATATATGGATGGATATCAGCAGGGACTCAATGGGTCTGATGCAGCATGGGCCATCAAAAAGTACTGTGGCCACCACCAAATACCACCTGAAGCAACAAAAGAGATCATTAAAGAGTACATAAAAGCTAAACAGCAGATTCACAATTAAAATCAATGTTACCACCACTTGTTCCACATAGACTGAGCAACTTTGGCTGCACATGATCAGCTTGGATGTTTCCATGAGCTAATCACTTGTGCACATCACCTATCTTATATAATAGTGCCTGCAGTGGGAACAGAAGAAGCAGCCTTCTTCTCAATTTCCCACTTCAGACCAAGTGGTCGGGGATGCTCACCCTGCAATGGGACTGCCACTATGTATAGCCAACACCTGTCCCATCGAGTCCCTTGCACCAGGACTTTGCCGCTTTCGGAGCTGTCCCTGACAGCTGCAGAACAAGGTGGACAGAGGTTGGAAGGATTTTTCAATGCATTTGTCATTGTAAATTACTTTTTGAATAGGTACCATCTAGGCCCTCCTCCAGATCAAAGTTTGGCCTACCTTCCTTAAAAGGCCCTCCACAAGATACATCTTTTGTGCCAAAAGGTCAGTTTTGGCCCTTCCCTGACTCAGAGCTTGGGCACTGTGTGCCGACTTTCGGCCCTTTCCTGGATCAGGGGGTCCTCGGAGTATACCGGGGTTCTATTCATATGTGAGGGGTGGAGGCCTTCCACGAGGAAGCCCCAAGGGGTTCCGGAGTGGTCATGGGTTTGCGGACGGACCGTAATGTTTGGGCCTGATTGAGGGAAGGCCCTTTTAAGAAAGGTCGTCAGATTATTCCTGAATTTCTGGTTACTTTCGGCACTGTGCTTGGCGTCTAGCGGGTATGATAGAATAGTTCTTGAGATGGATCTCCATTGAGCGAGGCGGTCGTCGCTGATATCGGCAAGAATTCTTGCGGGCTCGGAAGTCGGTCAGTTCGCCGTCGAGGTCGACGTAGTTGAAGAGGTCATTCCGGGCCCATCTTGTGGGCGCTGGGCTGCCGCTGTTACAGAGTCCGGGGCATCTGCCGTGGCCGGGATTCGGGTGTCGTATGGGAGTTCGAGAGGGAGGTTGGGTGTATGATAGGATTTTGGGTGTCAGCCATCATCTGGTTGTCAGTAGAGCCCTTCCTACAGTAGGAGGGGGTGGGGGCGCGAGGCTTGGCCCTTGTATGTTGGCCGATTCGGGAGACCTCTGGCGTTTGGCTACTTCGAGTATGGACGTGGTGGGTGGGAGTACGGACAAGGGTAGTTCGGTCATAATGGGGACTCTGATTTTAGCCGCGAGGGTACTTTGTCGGTATGACTTGTTTGGGGAGCCGTCTACCATAGTGTCATCTTCCTCAAGGTATTTAGTGGGCGACGGTGATGATAGAGGGCTATCTTGGATATTGGCTGTTCGGGGAGGGACTGCTGTGTGGGGTGTTATTTGTACGTTATTGTATGTCATGGTATTGTTTAGGAGTCCTTGAGGATACACACCGTTTTGGTGTACTTCCGCTGGTATTCGATGTGGGACGAGCGGTACTTCTGTATGTGTACTTCGTGGCAGTATGTACCTTATCTTTGCGGGATCATATTACCCGGATGCAGAAAACTGTAACAGTTTAACGTGTACCCTGCTCCTAGCCCCTACCGGATGGGGGCCCGACAGCGTATTAGGCTTAATATGATTGCCTTGTCGGGGTCCAGGGGACTTTCTTTTGCTGGTAGAGCCAGCGACTCATCCGGTTTTTTACAGCTGATGGTCCCTCCCGTATCTTATGCCCGTTTTCTGTTGTTTATTGTGTACTTAGAGCGTATTGTTTCCGTTATCTTAGTTTAACGACGTTGCGGTCGCAGGTACTGACAATGGCAGCGCTGGTTGTCGGGAAGTCCTATGACTCCGTCCGGTCCACCTATCAACTACCTATTGATGCTGTGGATCCGATGGGAACGGCTCGCACATTGAAGAGCCAATACTAAAGGTTTTGTGGTATCGTTAAGGTGCCAGTAGCCAAGTACAACATTCTGGGAGCCACACTTTGAGAATGTACGAGCATTCGCATTCGCATTCACATTCCGTAATTTCTGTAATATTTTGATTTCGCCAAGTCAGGATTGCAGTTCGCAAATCCTATGTATGTAACTATGCAAAGATGTTGTCGTCTCGGTAGCACTCACAATCTTGTTGGTTGCTAGATCCAAATACCTAATTAGTCGATGACGGTGTTGTTATTATGGCTCCTAGCGGATCAGATCCGATCCGATCCGGACCAGAATCAACACACTTTTCAAACATTGATCGGATGCCTCAACTGCTATATAACCTCCGATAGATTTCTTTCTTCCAAGTACCCACGGCTTAGCTACTCCCTGATTCACGCTAGGCAGATAGCTACCTCACGTCGTCTGCACTGGCTATTAGCAGCAGTACGCACTTCGCCAAAAATTGCAATGAGAGTCTGGAGTACCATCACCACGCTTGCTTTACATCCCATTGTCGCAGCTCATTTCCATGTCGGCGCACTCACTTCCCACAGTGGCCACGAAGTAATTTCTCTGATCCCTTCACCGGGAGGTGAGGGCTAGCCGAAATCTGAAGTGAAATTTGCTCTTATTTAGGTTTGCACCACAGACATTGGCTGCAAAGAGGTACTTGCCATCTCAGAAGGCGGTGCTCTGCTCGGGACGACGATTCAGGGCACAGTTTGCAACCGAAATGTTACGGTTTTCACTGAGAACTGGTTTGTTGGTAACATCTGGTTCACTGCGCTGGATGGCATGAGGGGGATTTGCTATATAGTTGGAAAAGCCTCAGCCTGTGGCGATTGGGTTTGGCGCGATAACGTGTGGTGCGAAGCACCGGACATCTGCTAGTGCCAAGATTTGGAAGAGCTGGCACTTAGTAGGAATTATAGTGCGCATAGATGTGCCTGCATCCCAAAGTTGTGTCAACCAAAGGAGAAGTCCGTAGCTGTAGATACATGAAGATTATGTTGGAGGACAACCTTGAAACATGTATTTACAGATGTTTGTGCCGACAATTTTATTTAGCGGTCTACTGTCATCTTGTCCGACCCCGGCCCTGGAACTGCCATAACCCTATATTTTTCTATAGATTATAATAATAAAACAGTGTAGTGGCTGACCTCAGTCTCAAGCTTAATAGTGTTAGAGAACTGAGGAAGAGAAATGAATGGATAGTGTTGCAACACAGATTACACCAACCCCTTACACTTGGCATGCATTCTGTTTATATCTTTATTCTTTATTTAATAAACTGTTGAAATATCTTGTTTCATGAAATGATGGACTAGCGAGTTTATCACTCAGTGTCAAGATGCGACGATCCTAGTGTAGACGGGGCTCAGCTAGGGGGTTCCGAGAGCTCTGGTAGTGAACCGAAGCTTCTCCAGGAAGCCCGGGTCTGCAGGCTGATACAAGAGGCTCTTAGAAGGACACAGCCTCAGCGACTTGGAGGGGAGCGCTGTGCCTCCATTATGTTAGAGACCGGATCGAGATGAAGGAGTCATCTCTGTGGCAGAGGGCTTTGGCCTCAGCGACTCAGACCAGGAGCGCTGTGCCAAGTTACACATCCATGCCCTAATTTACTTACTGGCAACGAGATCTAAAGAGGGATCAACTCTAGTCGATTTTATCACTGAGGTGTAACCTATGTACAAGTTAAGTATATATAGTTACAGCGAGGGTGGGCCTGTGAATGGTGGGGCCAAGTGGAGCGGAGCTAACGGAGTTAAACATTAGCTGATTGAATATTACCGACAAGTTGGGTTACAGGGTTAGTGGAATGGCAGGTGATAACCCAGAAACGGAAAGGAGGGATAGGTCTGAAGGTGGACTTGCAGGGCAAGCAAGTGAATTGCCCAGTGGAGGTGGGAGTGTGCTAGCGGACATTGGAGCTGTCCGGAAGCCTTCGGGGCTCCGTACTTAGGGAGGTGTAGGTAATATATTGAAAAGAGGGGGTGGTGACCATCGAGGGAGGTGGAGGTGATTGTGGAATACAGGAGCTCTGAGGTTAGTGAAGGAGTGGAGGTAGTCCAGAAGGGTTGGAGGTGGTGGAAGACGATGGCCATGGATGGATATGACACATTACGTCTTAGTTAGTCCTTAATTTCAGATGTCTGAGGTATCTTGTAAGAGGGGACACAAATCACTCATAGGGGAGCTTGGGGGTGAGGTCTTAGTTGAGATTAGAACTGAGGTACAAGGTTCTAATCTACAGGTATATATAATAAGAGGACTTTAGCCAAAGTCCAAATGATACCGAAAGGTTCTGAAGGGTATCTTTAATGGGGAACTGAGGTGTTGGGTCAAGAAGGACAGAATAGAAGGCCAGGAAATGAATGGAAATGAGAAGTGGGTAATGGGAAGTTAGCCAACTGAATGGAAAGAAGACATTGTTGTGGGGACAACTCCGTGCACCGCAAAAAGTCGGATTCTGCAGATTCTACCCAACAACACACACTACATACCCACCAATGCTTCCATTGCTCATTCCCTCACTATCCAACACTCCATACACTCATTCCTTATTTTTCCATATTTTCCCCATCATTCCCAACAGTCCCAAACCAAATTCCCATGCCCAACCATGCTGTCAATCTCACCCCCTCTCCAGACCTCCATAACCACACATTAAACCCAGCCATTTTTCTACCTGTTGGTGATGCTCTACCTTCCTCCTTTACTCATGGAGCATTTCCCAGAATGGCAATCCCCTACTTGGATGGTTCAGCATGGTGTAGAGCCTCATGTGGTCTTGACAGCACCTGTCAATGGCCATATCGAGGATAGGCGGGCGCTGTGGCAAAGTGTTGCAGAGTTAACTTTTACAATTCCCATTTCGGATCTGTTGTCATATTTTCCCCATTCATTCATATTTCTTTTATTGTTTCTCTGTTCCTAATTGGACATTCCTTATTTACGGTTTCCTAATGTCCCGTTTACATTTCCCCATTCCATTCATTCCATTTCCAATCCATATAAAATAGAAAATACCTTGTACATAACAAGTTAGTACTGAATAGACCCATGAAGGAGTAAAAAGCAGTTACATCCAAGTGGCAAAGACACCATCCACGACCCTCACACCCCCTTGAGCTTGTTGCTAACATCTAAGACCCATCCACTCATAACCCTCAGCCTTGACGTCCAAGAGAGATGTAGGTGAGTGTTTAGTTGAGGTTCTAGCAGACCCGGTAGTGCCCCAGGACCAAAACCCAAACCTCCCACCACATATGCAATCACTACCACCCTCCCCCTTTCTCTGTCTTGAGTCTAGGCAATAGACTGTCAGGGCACACCCCGCCTGACCCAGTGCTGTGCTGCCCTACTCTGCTCCCCCCGCTACCACACCTTGTTCCTCCTCTCCCCTTTTCCTTCTTTGTCTCTATTTCTATTCCACAGTCGATTTCCCTTTTCTCTATGTATCATCACACACCTAATACCACTCCCCCAATCGCCGCACCTGCCATGCACATCCCTGCCTACAGAGCGGCACACCTTCAGGATCTCCTGTGGAGACACCCAGAGAGGTCCGGCTGTGTGTGGAGATGATGTGGCTCCCCCCACGTGACCCTGACCGCATGTATATAATAGCACCTGGGGTGGGAACAGGAGAAGCAGCCTTCTTCTCAACTTCCCACTTCAGACTAAGTGGTCAGGGATGCTCCCCCATGATGGGATCGCCACTACGCACAGCCGACATCTGTCCCATCGGGTCCCTCATGCCGGGACTTCGCTGCTTTTGGAGCTGTCCCTGACATAGACCTGTCACAACATCAGCCATGCTATAAGTGGAAGATGACTAATTAAGATGATGAGGGCAGAGTCACCAAGGGATATGGGTAGCTCCAAAGCCAGAGTTACATATCCAAGAAATGTTGGGTGACTCCAATAAATGAAATGGATAGAGGAGGGGTTTAGAAGTATATAACAAAATGTCAGAGGTCCATCAGGAGGTCAGAGCAATCTGGGGATTCCGAAGGTTCTGACTCGGGACCGAGCTTCTGGAATGGAGGTGGCTAAGGGTGAGTGTGCTGAAGTCCAGGCTGCAGCTGAGACAGTAGGGGCAGAGGTGATGTAGGAACATAGGGAGGAATGGTGTAGGGGATGGTGAGGTTGTTAGGAAGGTGTAGTGAGGTGGGAGTGTGTGGGGTCAGGATTCCAGGATATGACACTCAGTCCCATTGTACATGAACTAGCATATGTCAAAAACCCCAAAAGAGGGCGTGAGTCCGAATGCAGGCAGGGCTCAACTATGAGGTGTCAGGGACAGCTCCGAAAGCGGTGAAGTCCTGGCACAAGGGACCTGATGGGACAGATGTTGGCTGTGCATAGCGGCGATCCCATCATGGGGGAGCATCCCCGACCACTTAGTCTGAAGTGGGAAGTTGAGAAGAAGGCTGCTTCTTCTGTTCCCACCCCAGGTGCTATTATATACATGCAGTCAGGGTCACATGGGGGGAGCCACATCATCTCCGCACACAGCCGGACCTCTCTGGGTGTCTCTGCAGGAGATCCCGAAGGTGTGCTGCTCTGTAGGTGGGGATGCATGCAGCAGGTGTGGCGATTGGGGGAGCAGTATTAGGTGTGTGATGATACATAGAGAAAAGGGAAATCGACCATGGAATAGAAATAGAGACAAAGAAGGAAAAAGGGAGAGGAGGAACGAGGTGTGGTAGCAGGGGGAGTGGAGTAGGGCGGCGCGGCACTGGGTCAGGTGGGGTGTGCCCTGACATCACCCCCCCTTAAGCCGCTTTGCCTCAAAGCGGCTGGGTGGTTCTCCTTTTCTCTCCCTGGGGCATGGGGGTGTGTTCGATGGAACTCCTTGACTAGGTCAGAGGTGTGGGTCAGGTGGTCACATGTGAGCCATTGATTTTCCGAGTGCAGCCAGCCTGTATACTTTACCAGGTACCGGAGTTTTCGGCATAGCCACTTAGAGTCCAAGATTTTCTCGACTTCATACTCTTCTTCTCCATCAACAAGGTCTGGGCCTGGGCGGGGGTCAGCAGGTCGTTCCGTGATTTTGTCAGGGCGGTGTGGTCTGATGTTCGTCATGGATACGACTGGGTGAATTCCTCTTTGTTGGGAAGTAAGCCGGAGTTTGATGGCAGCAGGGAGATGACTTTAACAATCATGAAGGGGCCAGTCCATTTATGGTCCAGCTTCTTGATTGGGCAGTCAGTAGTGTAATTCTGGGTGCTGAGCCAGACCCGGTCGCCTTCTTGGTATGTGGGGGCCGCCTCGTGGTTTCGGTCGCAGTAGCAGGCCATCTTGTCTGCTGCATGCTCTAGCGCTGCCTTCACCTCTTCCTGCATCTTCATCATCCTTGATGAGAAGGCGTCAGCGGCTTCTACCTTGGATGTGTGTGTGGGCTCCATCCCCATCCTGGGGTGTTGTCAGGGACGCGTCCGGGGTAGAGGAGGCCTGGGTGAGATGCCTGACACTAGAAGTCTCGCGGGGTGTGGAGCAGGCGTGCGTACTGGCAGGCCCGGCTCAGGAGGCAGTCCCTGGCCACTTAGACTGAAGTGGAAAAGGGTGTTATTATTATTAAAAGGGAATACTATGTTACTTACCTGAAGTGGAAAAGGGTGAGAAGAAGGCTACTTCTTCGGTTCCCACTTCAGGTATGTTTATATACATGCGGCTTAGGTCACATGATGGGTGCCACGTCATCCTCGCATACAGCTGTAGTCACCCGGGTGTCCCTGTGGGGGATCTCGGGGGCGTCCACTGTGAACGCGCGAGCTGGACATAGCGGGGGTCGCCTGAGGCACCTGGGCTGGGCATGTCGTGAGCACGCTGCAGGTGGGTCAATGGTACATTGATACAAGGAAAAGTTGTCTGTGTAGAATAAAGAGAAAATAAAGAGAAGGCGGAATAAGTAAAGAGGGAGTGGAATGGAGAAAGAAAGAAAGAAAGAAGAAGGGGGGAGGAGGTAGGGGAAGACTGGGTGGCGGGGTACCGGGTGAGGTGGGGCTGGGTGGGGCCGGGTCAGGCAGGTGTGCCCTGACAGGTGTTGGCCGGTATCGAGCTCAAAGGGGGTTCGGCGGGTGGAAGAGTGGACATGGTTATTATAGGTGAACTCTGCTAGCGGGAGCCAGTCCACCCAGTCATCTTGGCAATGGTTGACAAATACCCGGAGGTAGGCCTCTACCTCTTGGTTCACTCTCTCCATCTGCCCATCTGTCTGGGGGTGGTAGGGTGTCGAGGGGGTGAGTTTGATGCCAAGGAGGTCCACAAGTTCTTTTGGAAATCATGAGACAAAAGCGCTCCCTCTGTCACTGAGGATTTCCTCAGGGAGACCGTGGTGCTTCCAAACATGTTTGAGGAAAAGTCATGCGATCCCCACCGAGTCCACTGTTGTCACAGTTGGGATTGCATGGATGCGTTTGGATAGGTGATCCACTACGACCAGGACAGCATTGTAGCCCTTCAACTTGGGGAGCTCTCCGATCATGTCCACTGAAATCACTTGCCAGTGGTGGGTGGGGACCTTGTTCGGGATGAGCTTCCCCACTTTACAGGAGGGGAAGGATTTGACACAGTTGCAGGTGTCACATCTGTGGATGTACTGCCTGACATACTCTGCCATCCGTGGCCACCAGTAGTCGCAGGAGATGAGTTCTAGGGTTTTCCACCGTCCTGGGTGTCCCATTGCCTGTGCATCATGGTGTAGCTGCACCAGGTTGTGGCGGAGCTGTGGGTCCTTCAGGACGTATACCTTTCCTCTGTACAGAACTAGCTCTCCTTGCTTCTCCCATTCATCCGGCCTCAATGTGCCCTCTCCTAATTCCCGCATCGCCTTCACCACCTTCTCATCCAGGTGTTTCGCCCTACTGATCCTCTTGAGGATACTCATCTCTTTGCCCTCTACCAGGACCGCCTCCACTGCATGGGCCTTGAACCAAGCAGGTTGGAGGAGAGTCAGCCCATCATTGTCATCTTTGCCATGGCCAGTGTGGTGTGAGAGCATGTCCGGTTTTCCCATGAGTTTCCCTGGGCAGTGGATGAGGGTAAAGTGGAATTGAGAGAGGAAGAGTGACCACTGTGCTTGGCGCTGGTTCAGCCATTGCACGGTGCAGAAATATCCTAGGTTGCAGTGGTCAGTGTAGACCTTGACTTTCTCCTCTGCTCCTTGTAGGAAATGCTGCCACTCCTCGAGGGCGTGTACTATTGCAAGCATCTCCTTGTCATATACCTCATAGTTGCGCTCTACGTCCGTGAAACTCTTGGACATGAAGGCTACTGGGTGGAACTCTCTGTCCATCTGAAGCTGGGATAGGACTGCACCAGTCGCAAAGTTAGAGGCATTGCATTCGAGTTTGAAGTGACCGGTGTCAGCGGGGAAGGTGAGGACCGGGGTGGAGGTGACGGCGTCTTTGAGGGCATATGCACAGTCTTCACCTGGTCCCCAGGCCCATGCCTTGGTTTTGCAGGTCAATGTATGGAGGGGGCAGGCTGTCTCGGAAAAGTCTTTGATAAACCAGCAATAGAAGTTGACAAACCCCAAGAAGGACTGCACTTCTTTGACCTTGGTTGGGGTTGGCCAGTCGAGAACTCCGTGGACTTTCAAGGGATCCATCGCAATGCTTCCCTCAGAGATGATGAGGCCAAGGTACTCGATCCGCTTCCACTCGAACTTACACTTTTCCGGCTTCAAGCAGAGTCTCCGCTTCTGCAGTGTCTCCAGGACCTCTTGGACAACCCTCTGGCGCTCCTCCAGGGTGGCAGTGAAGATCAAGATGTCATCCATGTAGCAGATGATGACCTCTCGATTGATGAAGTCCCGGAGAATGTCGTTCATCATTGTCTGGAACGTGGCTGGGGAGTTACACAGGCCAAAGAACATAATGGTGGGCTCGAATAGTCCGCAGTTGTGTCAGGGCACACCCGCCTGACCCTGCACCGCACCCCGCGCCGTACTGCCCTACTCTGCTCTCCCCACTATCACCCCCCGTCCCTCCTTCCTCACTTTCCCCTCTTCTCTCTATTTCTATTCTACGGTCGACTTCCCTTTTCTCCATGTACCACTATGTACCTAACCCTGCTCCCCTGATCGCCACACGCGCCGCGCACACTCCTCCCTACTGAGCGGCCACCTCCGGGATCTCCCACAGAGACACCCGGGGAGATGCGGCTGTGTGCAGAGATGACATGGCTTCTCCCACGTGACCCTGACCGCATGTATATAATAGCGCCTAGGGTGGGAACAGAAGAAGCAGCCTTCTTCTCAACTTCCCACTTCAGGTAAGTACCATAGCTTTTCCCTTTTAATGATAATTCAACTTCCCACTTCAGCCTAAGTGGTCGGGGACGCTCACCCTGCGACGGGACCACCACTACACATAGCCGATACCTGTCCCATCAAGTCCCTCATGCCGGGACCTTGCCACTTTCGGAGCTGTCCCTGACAGCAGAAGAAGGCTTTAACCTCATTTCCCCCGCCTCCCCCATCTCTCCCACCCTTGTAAATTATTAGGAAAAAGAAATCGTAGGAGGGAGTAATAAAAAAGAAGAAAGAGGGTTTTTGTACGAACCGAAAGAGTCTTTTCGTGAAGGAATTGGTTGAGATTTGGTGGAGAAATTTGACCTGAGATGTCCTCAAGTGCGAAGTCTGTGCACTTGACCGCGACCATGGGAACAAGGTCAAAAGAGGACGATCTTGGGGTCATTAAATCCAGAAAAATGCCCAAAGACTCAGTGTTGAATTTCACCCTAATCGGTTCAGTGGTTGTGGAGATATTCTGATTGTCGGGCATGATGGGAGTCACAGGATGATATGAACTGTTCAGATGCTCACATGTGAGCTAGTCTCAATGAAAATATGGGTTAGTCAAATAATATAAATGCTGAAGAAGTCATTGGAGGAGTCTTGGAATTATGGCATTTTATTTGGACCAAGTTTCCCTGTGCACGGATAATTGAGTTATGTATACCGCTTCTGAGAATTCCTGTTCTCAGTCAAATCTCACCAAATTTCACAAAATCGGTATCGTTAGAAAGCTATGGATAAGGAGAGTCGGATGGAATAAAGGGATGGAGGTTTGACGCAGTGTTTGGAGTGGTATGAGTTTTCCTTTTCAATTTCTTTTGTTGTTTGGATTTATTCTAAGCCAACGGCAGCCAAACCTTACTGCTGTTGTTGGTGGAGGCTTAGCTCAGCCAAACCCATATATTTCGGACTCTTTTCACAAATTGTATGTAGCGATTGTAACAGAATAGGCGATTTCCCCCCTCCCACTACTTTGAAGTCCGTGTACTTGGGTGCTGTGAGTGGCCACATGATTGGTAAAGGGCTATTGTGACCTTTAGGGAAATCCACCATGGAAAGAAGATAAGCAAGAGTTACCAGAGTTATATATTTCCCTGAATTTCCTCCCCCCCTCCCCATTGATTATACAGACCCGTTCTTACTGCAACACCTTTCCAGCCCCCTTTCTCTTTCTTCCCTAGTTTTTGGGGAGTGAGTTGGAGTGCTACCTTCCATTTTCTGGAGACTGTAGCAGATTCCTGCTTGCAACGCTGCTTTTGACAGTTCTAAATAGAACTGTTTTAAACCTTTGCCCCACCTCATATTTTATGTTGCAGTACTTCTTTGTCACATTTAACATGGCAGATGCTTTTATGAAAGTTCTCATCAGTATGTTGAGAACTTCAAGGAACATGCCCTCATCTCCTCTGAGGAGAGTTTCATCTCGGAGTCTTATTCCGAGGTCGAATGCGGGTCCCCCTAGTCTGCAGAATAAGCAGTCCAAATGGACTTCATTGAACTGGGGGCCTTTGCATCCTTGCAAGGCAAGGAATCCCAGTAGTTCTGTGAACCACTGCCAGAACGACTCCATGTCATTTTCCCTGACCATTTCTTGTCAGGGAAAGCCAGGCCGTTCTTCAGAGCCTCCAGGTATGGAGTGAGTATTCTTACTTTGGTCATCTTTATGGCCCTTTTGTACCATTGTTCCAGGTACTCCTCTTGTTCCCCTGCCTTAGCAGGGTCACTGTCCAATGGAGATTTCTCCTTTGGAGGGTTTTTTTCTGGGAGAGACTGTTCTCTCAGCAGTTCTTTGTTTCAGGTGGTTGCACCCAAGGCTGGATATAGATTCTCTCATTCTTTTGAGAGAGCGAGTTATTACCTCTCTGTTCGAGAGGTTTGTCAGTGAAGGAAGTTTGGCTGAACCTTTGGTACGTGCTGATCCTTCTCCTGATTTCTGAACAATGTCTTCTTTCGGCATTGTCTTCTCCTATCTTTGGGAGAAGGACTTCTTTAGCATCTCTGTCAAGTTGCTGGTGGTAATCCAGTGTACTCTCACTGGTCGTTCTTTCCATAAAATTTTCACAAGTTTTAGTTTTTTCCTGGCCTGTGGACTGGGGATATTTTTTTTTGTTTCCTCACTATTTTGTGAGAAATTTAACTCTTTCAGCAAGTCCATTTGCTCACTGATTTTGTTGGTCAATGCGTCGATTGCATTGGCCATTCTTTCTAGAGTTATCTCTAGATGGGCTGTACTATTGTGGCTTGTTTCCTCAGTCTTTTTTTGGATCGAGTTTATCACGTTTATTATGCACGATTCCTGGTTTTTGTCAGGGATGCGTCCAGGGTGGAGGGGGCCCGGATGTAACGCCCAGCAGAAGGACCCTCTCAGGGAGTGAAGTGGGCATGCATGCTGACGGGCCCAATGTGGGACTGCAGTCCCTGGCCACTTAGACTGAAGTGGAAAATGTGAATTGTCATTAGAAAGGGAGAACTACACTACTTACCTGAAGTGGAAAATGTGAGAAGAAGGTTACTTCTTCAGTTCCCACTTCAGGTACATTTATGTACATGCGGCTTGGGTCACATGATGGGTGCCATGTCATCCTCAGAGAGAGCTGCAGCCATCCAGGTGTCCCTGTGGGGGATCCTGAGAGCATCCACTGCAGGTGCATGTGCTAGACATAGCAGGAAACCGTCTGGGGTGTCTGAGCTGGGTGGGTTAACATTACAATGATACAAAGGAAAGTGGTCCGTGTAAATAGAAAGAATAAACAGAAAGGGAGAATGAAACAGAAGAGAGAGAGGAAAGAGAGAAAAGGGAAGAAAGAGAAGAAAGAGAAGGGGAGGAAGGAGGAGGGAGAAGGATGGGTAGTGGGGGGTGGGTGAGGTGGGCCTGGGTGGAGCTGGGTCAGGCGGGTGTGCCCTGACAGTTTTCCAGGAGGGAGTTAGGCTGGGCAAGTAGTGACTCTCCCCAGTTCATGTTGCCGCTTCTGAAGGGGTTCTTGGAGTGTAAGCTCCATGCTTGCTTCATTTAGGTGAAGGAGTTGAGGAGGGCGCTTCCTTTTCATGGAAGAGTCTACTGGCTGATTTTTCCTTACTTTTTCGTAAGGCTTCCTCAGCGAACTCTCTCATTTTGGTTTGCCTTCTCTTCATAATCTCGGAGACCTCCTCCAAGGTTGGTGACCTTGCCTTGTCTGGCATGGCATGGGTTGCACAGGTAGTGGAGGTTCTATTTGAGCTTCCACACTCTGAGGGATCCTGCTCTCAGAGCATTCCTTTGCACTCTCTCAGGCCTTCAGCGTGAGAAAGAGTTCTTCTTCATCTCCCATCTGAATGGAGGACAGGACCTGGAACAAGTCCAGTAGTTTGTCAGACAGCCAACATAGAGGTTCTTCCCTCTGTTTCCCTTTGTCTGCCTTTGGGGCTTGACTTGGGGAGATGTGGGAAGGCTCCAGGGGATAGTGGGGCCCTGGAGTTTCCTATGTCTTAGTCCAATCAGCTTTTTGGGCTGATTTCTCAGTGCTTATGCATTCATCATGTAAGATTTGGTGTAACATGGAGTTCTAGGGGTATTGGGCCCTGCACTTACTCCATGTAAGTTTTTTGAACCCTCAGGGACCAGCCCTGAAGTGGTTGCTTTTTGAGCATCACATTGATCCTTGTTGTCGTCTGATGATGACTTTTGTTGAGAATCTCCATAGTGGGAGATTGGGGTGTCTTTATGAACTGCTCGTCCTTTTTTATTGTCACTGCAGAGGCGACTTTGCCCTTGCAGGTATGTATTGGCACCATAAGTGCTACCGAGTCAGATTGTTATGGATGTATAGAGTTGGTGGTTTGTGTTTACTTTTAAACACACCTCATACACTTAAAAAAGTGTGAGGTCTCAGGGGGTCGCTCAGCACACCAGACTGTAAGTGTTACAATGGTTGTCATATCGGTGCATACCCGACCCCGACCCGACTCCTGGACCCCCTCCTTCACCACCTCCGGAGTCCTACCCTACCACTGTCCGTTGTAACAGGTCTATCACCACTGGACTTGAGACAGAAGAGAGGGGGAGGGTTGGAGTGGTCACATGCACAGGTCCGTTAACTTGGAGTGGATTCCGCTACTCCTCACTGTCTAGCTAACTATACAGCTGGTCACGGTATCACGGAAGAGTCCAGTAATGACAAATAAGGAAAGAACAATAAGAAGGGGAAACATCAGGTGGAAATGGAGTCAGAAAAATCAGGAAAAATAAGAAATGTGTAGGAGGGAACATTGGCTAAGTAAGGGTGGTAGAATCACGGGATTTGGCTTGTTTATGGTACACCAGAAAATCCCCGTTACACCATTCCAATATTCACCTTCGGTCCTGGCACCACACCTCCCCCCACCTCCCATGCCACCCTCCTACACCTCCTCCTCCTACTCCTCCACTCCTTCCTCACAACACCTCCACCCTTCCATCATCCTCCTACGCTTCTCCCGTCTGCTCCGATACTCACCTTCGGACCTGACAACTCTCCCTTCTGCCACTCCTTCCCTCTTCCCTCTCTCTTCCCTCTGGTCCTCTTCCACCAACCTCCTGCCAAGTTACGACCTTCCACCACTGTCCCGTACTTCATACTCGGACACCGCTCATACCTTTGCTCCGAGCCTCCGTCATAGTCCCTACCTCAGACTTTGACTCCACCTCAGTCTTAGTCCATTGCATTGGTGACCTCATACTACGTAAACACCATTGCCAATATTCCTCGGACTTTCAACCCGCCTCCATAACCTCCATAAGCTCTGCAACCTCCGAGCTTCACGGATCATCTTCGGCACTTTTGCTGCTTGTAATGTATCTCTCATGTTTCCCCCTCATCCCTATTTGGACTACTGCTTCTTCCCATTCTAGCCAGTTAGTCATCATCCCCACTTCCCCTCATCCTCCTGCCCCTCTGGGCCTTGCCCTCCTTACCTCCTTTCAGACGTACCACAGGTTCTGCCTTATGACCTTCGGTACCGCTCTGCTTCTGTCATCCCTTTGTCCCCATTTGGATGCCTTCATTCCAATTTGGATCCCCTTTGTTTCCTTGTGCTTTCACCCCCTCCATTATATATATCAGCGCTTGTACATACTCGTTTTAGCCCTTAGTCTAAAATCGACCTGAAATGCCCCCTAGAGACTTCCTGCTCGCCTACTGTGAAATTAAGGACCAAATGGACAAACAGCAATGGCACAGCGCTCTGCTTGAGTCGCTGAGGCCAAGGTCCCTCCTTGCTAAGTCTCCAGTTCCCCTCCGGAATCATCTGCCCTCGCCCAGTTCTAACAATGGTGTTAAGCGGTAACCGGCAGTTTCCGCTTATCCACATGATTCTATGTACACCGTTGTTACATAAGACTTCGGGTTTGGGGCTATTGCCCTGACAGAGCACCAGTCTTCTTTGTCAAGAAGAAGGATGGGTCATTGCACCTAGTCCAGGACTACTGGAAACTGAACGAGATCACAGTGAAGAACTTGTACCTGCTCCCCTTCATCTCAGATGTTGTAAGAGGGACAAGCCAGTAGTACCCAAACAGCACTATATAACGGTCTACAGACGTTACTGGGACCTGACACACAATCCCCCAGCCCCCCCAAAGCCCATTGCACTTCCCCCATTATCTCTGTATTTTTTGATATTTTTCCAGACCAGGTTATGGCCACTTAGTTTCCATATCAGGCCGCTTTCATGGTATTTTCACCATATCTCCCCCAGTTCTTCTCCAATCCAGACGCATTAGGTATCATTGGGGGGCTGTCATCAAGACGAGTCGAACAAGTCCAATATCGGGAGATTGGGTGAAGCTGTTGTGGAGATCGTTGAATTCTATCAATTGTGTGGCTGCACCCATATATTTTTTATGTTTTCTTTGTTCTATGTTGTTCTGTCCGTTTCTATCCATCCCTAACACCATCGGATTGCTTGGACATTAGCTTTGATTATATACAAGTGTCATATCCATACAATACCTGATCCCAATCCAACTTCTGGACCCTCCTCTCCACCTTACCTCCATCCACTCCTATACCCACCTTCGGACATGATGCCACTCCTCTCGTCACCTCCTCTATCCACTCCTCTCATCACTCTCCTCCCTCTGACCCTCTTCTGCCAACCTCCTCCAAAGTTATGACCTTCTGCCACAGTCCCATACTGTCATATCCATCCCCGGCCATCAACTTCCGGTCCTTCCGATCCCTCTGGTCTACCTCCGCTCCTTCTTCACTAACCTCGGAGCTCCGTATTCCGCAATTCCCTTGGTACCCCTCAATGGTCACCACCTCCTCCTTTCAATTTATTACCTATGCCTCCCTAAGTATGGAGCCCTGAAGACTTCCGGACAGCTCCGACATCCGCTAGTGCACTCCCGCCTCCACTGGGCAATGCACTTGCCTGCCCTGCAGAGCCCACCTTCGGGCCTATCCCTCCTTTCCGTTTCTGGGTTATCGCCTGCTGTCATATCCGTGCATACCCGACCCCGACCCGACTTCCGGACCTCCACCCTCTTCACCTCCGGAGTCATAACCTACCGCTGCCTTTCCGATACTCACCTTCGGTCTCGGCAACACACCCCTCCTCTTACCTCTCCGACCCCTTCTCCGTCCGTTCCGATACTCATCTCGGACCGAACATCGCCCTACTCGCCACCCTTCCTACAACTCCGCTCCCCCCTCACCACACCTCCACCCTCCCGTCATCCCCTACGCTATCTCCGTCCGTTCCGATATCCACCTTCGGACCTGACTACTCTTCCTTACCTTCCCCTCTCTCATTCCTCCGCCACCCTTCCGCCAAGTTACGACCATCCACCGCTGTTCCGTACTTCACACTCGGACACCGTTCGTACCTTACTCCGAGCCTCCGTCATAGTCCATACCTCGGACTTTGACTCCACCTCGGTCTTAGTCCATTGCATTGGTGACCTCATACTACGTGAACACCATTGCCAATATTCCTCGGACTTCCAACCCCGCCTCCGTAACCTCCGTAAGCTCCGCAACCCCCGAGCTTCGCGGACCGCCTCCGGCACTCTCGCCGTTTGTAATGTATTTCTCGCAATTCCCCCTCATCCCTATTTGGACTACTGCTTCTTTCTATTCTAGCCAGTTAGTCATCACCCCCACTTCCCCTCATCCTCCTGCCCCTCTGGGCCTCGCCCACTCTACCTCCTTTCGGATGTATCACAGGTCTTGCCCTATGACCTTCGGTACCGCTCCGCTCCCTCTAACCCTTTGTTCCCGTTCGGACGTCTTCGTTCCGATTCGGTCACCCTTTGTTTCTCCTTGTGCTTTTGCCCCTTCCTTATATATATCGGCGCTTGTACATACTCGTCTGGTTTTCAGTCCGAAATCGACCTGAAATGCCCCCAAGAGACTTCCTGCTCACCTACTGTGAAATTAAGGACCAAATGGACAAACAGCAATGGCACAGCGTGTTAGAGATGGGCGGAAACGGACGACTCCGGAGTGGAATCGGAGACTTAGCGTGGAGGGACCTTGGCCTCAGCGACTCAAGCGGAGCGCTGTGCCATTGCTGTTTGTCCATTTGGTCCTTAATTTCACAGTAGGTGAGCAGGAAGTCTCTTGGGGGCATTTCAGGTCGATTTCGGACTGAAAACAGACGAGTATGTACAAGCGCCGATATATAAGGAAGGGGCAAAAGCACAAGGGGAAACAAAGGGTGACCGAATCGGAACGAAGACGTCCGAACGGGAACAAAGGGTTAGAGGGAGCGGAGCGGTACCGAAGGTCATAGGGCAAGACCTGTGATACATCCGAAAGGAGGTAGAGTGGGCGAGGCCCAGAGGGGCAGGAGGATGAGGGGAAGTGGGGGTGATGACTAACTGGCTAGAATAGAAAGAAGCAGTAGTCCAAATAGGGATGAGGGGGAATTGCGAGAAATACATTACAAACGGCGAGAGTGCCGGAGGCGGTCCGCGAAGCTCGGGGGTTGCAGAGCTTACGGAGGTTACGGAGGCGGGGTTGGAAGTCCGAGGAATATTGGCAATGGTGTTCACGTAGTATGAGGTCACCAATGCAATGGACTAAGACCGAGGTGGAGTCAAAGTCCGAGGTATGGACTATGACGGAGGCTCGGAGTAAGGTACGAACGGTGTCCGAGTGTGAAGTACGGAACAGCGGTGGATGGTCGTAACTTGGCGGAAGGGTGGCGGAGGAATGAGAGAGGGGAAGGTAAGGAAGAGTAGTCAGGTCCGAAGGTGGATATCGGAACGGACGGAGATAGCGTAGGGGATGACGGGAGGGTGGAGGTGTGGTGAGGGGGGAGCGGAGTTGTAGGAAGGGTGGCGAGTAGGGCGATGTTCGGTCCGAGATGAGTATCGGAACGGACGGAGAAGGGGTCGGAGAGGTAAGAGGAGGGGTGTGTTGCCGAGACCGAAGGTGAGTATCAGAAAGGCAGCGGTAGGTTATGACTCTGGAGGTGAAGAGGGTGGAGGTCCGGAAGTCGGGTCGGGGTCGGGTATGCACGGATATGACACCCTTGTCTCCTCTGAGGAGAGTTTCATCCCAGAGTCTTATTCCAAGGTCGAATGCAGGTCCCCCTAATCCACGAATCAAGCAGTCCAGATGGACTTTGTCCAATTGGGGACCTTTGCACCCTTGCGAGGTGAGGAACCCCAGTAGTCCTATGAACCACTGCCAGAACAATTCCATGTCATTCTCCCCTGACCATTTCTTGTCAGGGAAAGCCAGCCCATTTTTTAGAGCTTCAGGCTTCACTCCCTCTGGGTAGGGAGTGAGTATTCTCACTTCGGCCATTCTTATGGCCTTTTCGTACCATTTCTCTAGGTACTCCTCTTGCTCCCCTGCCTTCGTGGGGTCGCTATTCAATGGAGATCTCTCCTTTGGGGGGGTTTTTGCTGGGGGGGAATTTTCCTTGCAGCGTTTCTCTGGTTTCAGGCAAACTTGCCTGAAGTTGTATCTGGATTTTCTCATTGTTTTGAGAGAGTGTGGTTGTGTTACCTCTCTGTTCGAGAGGTTCATCAAAGGTAGATGTTTGGCTGAACCCCCGGTACGTGCCGATTCTCCTCCTGATTTCTGAACGGTGCCTTCTTCTGGCATCGCCTTCTCCTATCCTTGGGAGAAGGATCTCCTTCACATCTCTGTTGAGTCGCTGATGATACTCCAGTGTACTTTCACTGGTTGTTCTTTTTGTGAAATTTTCATGAGTTTTGGTTTTGTCCTGGCCCATGGCCCAGGGGTATTTTTTTGTTTCCTCACTATTTTGTGAGAAGTTTATCTCCTTCAGCAGGTCCATCTGCTTGCTGATTTTGTCAGTCAATGCATCGATTGTGTTGGCCATTCTTTCTAGACGAGCCATGCTATTATGGCTCATTTCCTCGATCTTTTTTTGGATCGAGTTTATCGTGTTTATTATGCGTGATTCCTGGTTTTCCAGGAGGAAGTTTGGCTGGGTGAGCAGTGACTCTCCCCAGTTGACATTGCCGCTTCTGGGGGTTCCAGAAGGGGTTCTTGGAGTAAAAACTCCATGCTCGCTTTGTTTAGGTGAGGCCATTGCAGAGGGTGCTTCCCTTTCATAGAGGGGTCTGTTTGCTGGTTTTTCCTTACTTTTCCGTAAGGCTTCCTCAGCAAACTCCCTCATTTCGGTTCACCTCCTCCAAGGTTGGCAACCTTGCCTTGTCTGGCATGGTGTGGGGTAGTGTGAACAGTGGAAGTTCTTTTGGAGCTTCCACACTCTGGGAGATCCTGCTCTCAGGGCATTGTTTTGCACCTTCTCGGGCTTCTAGCCTGAGAAGAAGTTGGTCTTCGTTTTCTGTCCTCCATTCAGACAGAACCTGGAACAAGCCAGTAGTTTTTCAGATAGCTGACATGGAGGTTCTTCCCTCTGTTTCCCTTTGTCTGCCTTTGGGGCTTGACTTGGGGACATGGGGGAGGACTCGAGGGGATAGTGGGGCCCTGGAGTTTCCTGCAACTCTATCCAATCAGCTTTTTGGGCTGATCATTTGGTGCTTACATGTTTGTCGTGCAAGTTGATCACCTCCTGAGGAGGTGAGGGATCTTCCCCAGCTTGGGTTAGATCGATGTGATGTGGGGTTCTAGGGGTATTGGGCCCTGCACTTACTCCACATAAGTTTCTAAAACCTTCAGGGACCAGCCCTGAGGTGGTTGCTTTTTCCGGATTGTGTTGATCCTCGACGTCATCTGATGATGGCTGTTGATTTGAATCTCCCATGATGGGAGATTGCAGTTTCTTAATAAACCGCTCGTTTTTTTATTGTCGCTGCAGATGTGACCTTGCCCTTGCAGGCGTGTGTTTAGGTGCCATTGGTGCTACCAAGTCAAATTGTTAAGATGTGATAGGTTTGGTGGGTTGTGTTGTAAAACACACCTCATACACTTAAAAAAGTGTGAGGTCTCAGTGGGTAGCTCAGCACACAGAGCCATAAGTGATACAAAGATGTGTATTTTAGGGTGTGTGTAAGTAGTTAACTGGAGGTTCCCACTTACCCATGTGACTATATGTATTTTGTAATTACATATGGCTCGGGGTTCAGGGCTATTGCCCTGACACCCAGGGAGTACCCACTTCATCGAGGACAATGTAGCCCAGGCTATGTCATCACATCCGAGGCAGCAATCAGATGTCCAGAGGAAAACCCTCCTCCAGGGCAATAACTCTACCCTTGAGGAAAGGGAAAGTGACATGGTAATACGCCATTGAGGCACCCATGAAAACACCTTCCCCCAACTCAAGGCCTTGCACACAATATTGTATGCAAAGAACTGCAAGTAACAATTGTGGAAATCTCTACTTCATCAAAACCCACATCCACCACTGCTCATGTGTAAACACCATTTACACACGAATCCTCATGGAACAAGTGAGGAGGAACACCAAAGACATATAATCTTTGGGTCAAAATTTATTTCGAAAAACTCCTTCTCTTCATCACTTTCCCCCCCGTGATACCCATGTATCGCCATTCACTTCAAAGTGATGGCCCCACACCCATTTATTCCCTCAATTCCTCTCACCAACATGTATAAATCATCCACTTTAAAGTGGTGACAATAAAACACTCATTGATAATCTCAAACTCAATGTAACTCATTCTTTTAATTTTATTCTCTTCATCATTAACCTTGTATGCGTTGCAAATGCAATGCAAGGAGAATGTCAGGGCAATAGCCCCAAACCCCAAGCCATATGTAATTACAAGATGCATATAGTCACGTGGGTAAGTGGTAACTTCCGTTAACTGCTTACACACACCATAAAATACACATCTTTGTATCACTTACGGCTCTGTGTGCTACCCCACTGAGACCTCACAGATCAGTTGTCATTGGTGAATGGTACACCACAGAATTGTGCACCCCTGCAGCATTCACAAATGGGGTACATCTCTTTTATTCGTATTGGGATCTGTGGCAGTTCTGTAGCGCAACTCAGGATGTCCCATGTCCGTTCAGCTCGAATTCCGTGATACACACATAGGGCTCCTAGCAGATCGGATAACACTCGGATATCCGCAGATGTATCCGAAAATCCGCGGATGCGGATTTGGCTTTTAACAGGATAATATCTGCGGTTTCTAATCCGCGGATCTATTGTCGCTACTGTTCTAGATATCCCTCCTATGTTTCTATATTTTTTTCCAATTTTTTCAAGTCTTATTTGACCACCCAGGCCTGTTATTCCCAAATTAGGCATTTGACCTCCAAGTTTTCCACCATTCTCCCCATATTTCCATCAGTTCTCCACCAATATGGACAAATTTGGGATTGTTAGAAAGCTCTCGTCAAGGACAATTCTGACGAAATGCAACTTTGGAACATTTTATCTACAATCCGCGGTTGATCCGCATATCCGCGGATTTCTAACCGCCGGATACGGATTTTATTTCAAACCTCTAAAAATCCGCGGATTCTGATCCGGATCCGATCCGATCCGATCCGCTAGGAGCCATATACACACATAAGAGACTATATCGAGTTGTAAATCGCCATACGGATGCGTCCTCAGACAGTCAGACTGGTGAAAAATTGGGATTGTAACTCGTTCACTTGTACAGACGCGTACTTAATTTGGAATGGAAACATGATGAGTGTAACGACTTGTCGAGTAACATAACAAACAAGAAGGATACTAATCCTCAGACTCGTGAATGGGAACTGAGGGGAACGAAGTTTTAACAAGCTCCGTTCATGGAACATCAGTGTCAGACAAGCCAACAATAGAGTCCATCAGTCAAACAGAATAATTAGCCTCAGAGATATGAGATGGTCATGTTAGTGGAAGAGGTGATGTTAGTGGAAGTCAGGGCTGTCCCGTCAGGTGCAACGATGTTTTGAATGAACGCTCCCATCAGACCTATCTCCCCCCCCAATGCGTCACCAGCCCACGTGTTGTAGAAATTTATACTGCCCACAAAAGACTGAGAGCGGGGTCCCTCGATACCCCATGATGGCGCGAAACAACGAGGAGTGTCAGCTGAAGGGATGTATCCGCCCGTCGCGTGGCCAGAGGTTAAATTCTCAACAGTTGCGTTGTATCCGGCCCCCAACGCTTCTACAGTTATCTTAGCCGTATCCCCGGCAATGAAGGATACTGCCGGGGGAATGGGTCCCAGTGCTGGTCAGGGTACAGTAACGAAGAAGCAATCAACACACTGTACGAAAGTCAGCCTCATTGGGTACGTACCAAAGACTTTAGTCCCATTGGAATTAATTGAGAAACCGACAAACGCGGAGATACGACCATGATCGCACTGAAGGCTAACTACTGCATTCAAGTACTGGACGCTATCCGCGGTCAAATTGGTCGGGCCAAATTCCGGAATAACAAAGCTCGAGGTAGCAGAAGTATAATAGTTCTGCAAGTACGAGGAAGCGCACGGTTGAATGGTGAGATCCCGGGTTATACGCATATGAGTATTAAGCCTGAGGCGCGATAGCTTACTTCACTGGGGAACGCACCCGCGAATCCCTGATTGCTGTATCCAGGGGTGTCCCTTAGCTCTCGGATGAGATTGGCAGTGGGATGGGCCGTGACAGAGGCGGCGAAGGAAAGAAGGGTCGCGATGAAGCTAGTTGTTGCGAAGTTCAGAAACATCTTGTAACTGTTTAGGTTTTCAATCCATCGGAGGGTCTCCAGTCTTTATATCCTTTGGCAACCCCTATATACTGCGGCCAGAGTCGCAAGCCGCAGCTCAATTAGTACATGGTGATATTCATAGACATTGTGTTGATATATGGTGTATTGACGATACATTTGTGCATGCTACAATCATTGTGATTAACGAAATCTTCATGTTTATTGGTTTGTCTGATGCGGTGTTGATGCGAACATCACTGATACCTTCTTCCGGTTACCATTTTTCATACATTGATCCTTGCTGACCACCACATGTTATGGCTGCAAGCGATATTATTGATATGGGGGTAGGGCTCCTAGCGGATCGGATAACACTCGGATATCCGCAGATTTATCCGAAAATCCGCGGATGCGGATTTGGCTTTTGACAGGATAATATCCGCGGTTTCTAATCCGCAGATCTATTGTAGCTACTGTTCTAGATACCCCTCCCATGTTTCTATATTTTCTTCCAATTTTTTCAAGTCTTATTTGACCACCCAGGCCTGTTATTCCCAAATTAGGCATTTGACCTCCAAGTTTTCCACCATTCTCCCCATATTTCCATCAGTTCCTTGCCTTGCTTTGCCAAACCTGCACAGCATGCACGCATTTCAGCAACAGAATGTGTCCAATGCATTTAAAATCGATGAAATGAAGATGTAGTTTGCCAGAAAGGATGTTGTTGTTGTTATATCAAATTTGTTACTCCCGCGGTCTCGTTAGCACGTGACAAAGCGGCACATCCCACTGCATTACATCAGTACATGAGTATTGAGACTGAATTGACCAATAAATCATTGAGAAAAATGCAAAATACTTTTTTGGACACGAGTCTTTTGGGTTAGTGTGGCTGTCCACCTCATGTCTGTGCACAGTGCTGGTCATTGTCCGGAGGGGTGTCCAGACTGTTTCCCATGGTGTCAACACACTGTGCGTAGTTGGATAGCCCCTTCAAATAGCTTCCAGAATATATAATTTGAGACTAAATTGACAAGCAAGTTATTGAGAAAAATGCAAAATACTTTTTTGGACACGAGTCTTTGGGATATCAGTGACCCGGGAATTTCGATGACTTCAATGACTGTCAGTGAAATTTAGTGGCCCAAGCACTATCCCAAAGACTCGCATCCAAAAAAGTATTTTGCATTTTTCTCAATAACTTGCTTGTCAATTTAGTCTCAAATTATATATATTCTGGAAGCTAGAATTTGATGGGTTGGAGGGAGGATGTGTGGGCAAGATGCCGCATGGAAGCCAAACTTAGTCACTTGGATCCTCCCAATTTCATAGTCACTGGCCAAGCACTCAGCTTGCTGGTGTCAGTAATCCACCAAGCAACAATGGAAAGTCGCACCTTAGAGATCTTGGACCAGTGGATAAATATCTCGGAGCTTGACCTCAGTGATGAAGAAAAGCTGTCTCTCATTCCAGTGGTGAGCACATGCAATTCATGGTGGAATGCGAAGTGTGAGCAGACAAAAGCCCAGTGTCATATCCCAGATCTTCTGCCTCCCTCTGCTCTATCCCTACATGACTCCTATGACCTCCACCAGCCCTCCCAATCTCTCTCTGCTGCCTCCGGTTGATGCCAATGACCCTAGGACTACCTCCTCCGACTCTCTCCAACTCTGCCACCCACCTATGTCCGCATCACCTCCAGACCTCTACCACCATACCTCCACCTCCTTGGACCCCTTGTTTGAAGGAGATGGGCTTGCTTGTTGTTGATGAATCCCAACTTGTCATTCCACCCTCCTTCCTACCTCCAGTCTCCACACTTCCGGTACCTCCTCACCTCCAGTACCTCCTCATTCCTATCTTACCTCTGGTCTTGATAATCTTTTTGTTTTATCATTTGATATTTTCTACAACCCCAATCTTCCAGACTACAACTTCCAGGCTCTGGACCTTTCCAGACATCTTTCCCTGTAGTTCCCTGCTTGTTCATAGACACTTTCAGACCTTGTGTCAGAGTCCACACGTCTATTCGCAGCATAAGAGTATCCCCAGGAAACTAGTCGATATCAAAGCTGGGGGGCTAGCCCAGCTGGCATAGTAGCCTTATGTACATGAGTTCTGCTAACTCACGAGAGTGCAGTTACATTGGGAAGATGGTAACTGATAGAAGCATGACATCAAATAGGAAGATAGAAGATGTGGGAAATGAGGGAATATTGGGTAAGGGGTGATGTGATAGCGAATATAGTGCAATGAGTTATATCTGCATTCTAACTACGTAATTATCTCACGCAATCTTGGCTAATGATTACCTCACTGATATCGCTTAGAGTAAAGGGGGGCCAGATAACCAGGTGTCCCCTGACACCTTGCCATTCAGTTGGCTTTTATTTCTCTCACTCCACAAAACCTCAGACATAATTAAGGCTTTTCGCCTATTCCTATTTGTCTTGTGGACTTCTTTCTATTTACTTCCCTTTCCCCTTGGTAACCTTTGTTTACCTTTGGATCCAATTGTTTCCACTATATGTACATGCATACCCCTCTAGTAAATAGTCCCCCCCAGTTATAATATAAACAGTCTTCAGCCCTCCAACACCTCTTCCAGGACGTCTATCGCGTCCCACTTGTCTGCTGCTCCTAAGAACTGAGTAACAGGCGCTCCCAGAGATGCCTTGGTATAACACCCAAGAAATTGTGTGATGAATGATTGACCCTCGCTAACGCCTCTTCTATTAAGTAGTGAGGGGGGCCTCCGGCCCCCTTCTGCTGGCAGCCTCGGTTCCTCCGTTGCTAGCTCCCCTGACAAATGAGGACAACAAGAACGTACCAGTTACAGTGCTCCATTCCGAGTCGCTGAAGCCAAGTCCCTTCAACATCCCATCACCCTTGGAGCTCTGCCCCACCTCTGGTCTGTCTCTGACCCACCGTCGGATGACCTGGAACACCGAGCTCCACCTGACAGTGTCGCTGTAGGTGGGCACAGCTGGTACTGCACAAACAAACCAAATATCGCGATTTCCCCATCCCAGCACATCCCCACTTCACCAAACACATCATACACGTCCTCATATACTATTCCTACCCTTTCATGATTTTTCCCCATTTTTCTGGACACATTCCCAGTCCCCACAGACCAATTCCCATGCCCACCCAGCAGTGTGGCCACACTCACACTGGATTTCACTTATCTCAGCAACCACTGCACCGATTTGGACGATATTGGTACCGTTGGAAACGCGCCATTTAGGAGTATTAGGATCCATGATTAGCGGGAGTTGATTGGTGATGGATAGAGTTGGATATTTTTTGGCTGGAAATCATTTATTGCTTTATCGTTTTTCTTGATTATTGTTTTCCCTCTCATTTTCCGATATTGTTTGTTGCCGATATGACCCGCCTAAGCACATGGGACTCATCGCATTTTTTTCTGATCATTTCTCATATATACCTGTACATGAGGATGTATCTACCTTTCCCCTTGGATTGGAAACCACCGAGTTTGCCCCTCCCAAGCTAGTAGGGAGTAGTACGACCAAGAAGATCAGCAAGAAGACCTCTAGATTAGTCCTCACCTTAGTGTCACCCAGAGAGGTGGGGCAAGAGATTGATTAGAGTACACCATGCACTGTAACACACCGGACCATTACTATTCCCATTACCATTCTCATTACCCCTTTTTTCCTGACCTGTTGGATACCAAATCCAGTCCGTCCTTTCCTGTTTTCCTAGTAAGTTAGATCCCTAGCCCGCTTACATCGTGTCAGAGTACACCCACTTCCGGCCACTTCCAGCCTACTTACCATCATGATCTGATTCCATGATCTATGATCACCCAGATTCCATGATCCATGATCCCTGTACAGCCTTATGATCTGATCCCACTCCAAGATCCATGTTCCATGATCCATGATCCAACACAGCCAGACAAACCTGGATCATTGATTGTTGGTATGTACAGTGCCTCGTAGATTAGCTGTGTGTGTGGGCTACAGTATATTACACCCTGAGTAGCGAGCAGGAAGACCAGCTTTCTTCTCTCATTTCCCCTCGCTGCTCAGGTATGTTGTACATAGTAACATAGTGGCTGGAATACAACACATTTCCCCTCGCTGCTCAGCTGGAGCCTGTGTCGCCTAGCACACCTCGCGGTTCTCCTATTGAGACCGACCCAGACCTTCCTAGTCTTACCTCCACTTCCACTGGATCCCTTGACCTTAGCTCCGAGCAGCTCGGTATCCTGACACATCGCCTGGATAGCAATCAACCTATCCTCTAAGGAAAGATGTTCATGACACCCAGCAGAAGAAGCTGAAATGAAGGAGAGCACTGCAGTCCACAAACGATCTTGGGTGCAAGTCACACAAGATGATGGCAATGAGGGATTCTCACCAGGGAACTGGCGGTAGAACCTGCATCAGTGTCACAACCCGGCGTTCCCTGGGGTCAGATGACCTCCTCCCTGACCTTCTCCCATGCCCGAACACTCCCCGCACACTCTGCTCACTGCCCATCGCCATCTAACCACTTCCCACCACCTCTCCATGACCCCTCTCCTAATTGTCATTGAACGACCTAGCAGCACAGAGTGCCACGACCTTTTGTCCCATGTTTCACCCACGTTTGACCTTTGCTGTCTTAAACACATGCTTCTTGTTTGTTTTCCTTCTTCTTTTCTCCACCCGCAATCTCTGCGAGATCTGGCGACTTATTCCCTATTCAGTTCCCTAGCGCTTATATACAGCTTGTAACTAATGCTTGTACTGCAGTTCGAAATCAACTAGAAATTCACCCCTAAGCATAGTTCTGTTCCCCGTAAGACCTCCGACCTTCTGAAGTATCGGGACCGCGTCGAGAACGGGGCGCAGCGCTCCTCCTCGAGTCATTGAAGCTGAAATCCCGGCTCACTTGCCTAAGTACCTCAGCCTCGAGATCAGTGAGGTTATTCCTTGCTAAAAGCTTGGTCATGTGTAGGACGCCTGTACCACTAGTGGGCAATGTTCAGTCACCTATGGCTACCATTGGTGAAGCTTTGCACAGTTCTGACAATCAGCCAAAGTGTTGGGTGGGAGGCATGCTGCAGGGAAGCAGCAAATCAGACTCACTGCTAAAGCAATTAATGGATACAAAGAGGATTAGATGTAAACTTAGGTAGGTATGATCCTGAATTGAACAACATAAAAGATTTTGGGAATAACTCTGGTTGCAGCAGCATGTGGAAAAGGCCTCTCACATCTGCTGAAGTGTTGAGTCAGAGGTGCATGGCAGGGAAGTGGCAAATCAGACTCACCCTGAAAGTGATGTTTATGGGGACGATTGGACCTGGAATTTTGATGGACAAAGTATTGGGTTAGAGCTGTGTGAAAGGGAAGTTGGAAGTTAGGCTCGCCGCTAAGGCAATTAATGGAGACATTTACAAGAGAGTTAGATCTAGAATTTAAATGGATTTTGTCATATCCATCCCCAACCATCGACTTCCGATCCTTCGGATCCCTCCGGTCTACTTCCGCTCCTTCTTCACTAACCTCGGAGCTCCTGTATTCCGCAATCCCCTCGGTACCCCTCGATGGTCACCACCCCCTCCTTTCAATTTATTACCTATGCCTCCCTAAGTATGGAGCCCCAAAGGCTTCCAGACAGCTCCGATGTCTGCTAGCACACTCCCACCTCCGCTGGGCAATACACTCGCTTGCCCTGCAAGCCCTCCTTCAGGCCTATCCCTCCTTTCTGTTTCTGGGTTATCGCCTACCATTCCACTAACCCTGCAACCTGACTTGTCGGTAATATTCAATCAGCTAATGTTTAACCCCGTTAGCTCTGCTCCGCTCAGCCCCATCATTTACGGGCCTGCCCCCGCTGTAACTATATATACTTGACTTGTAAATAGGTTACACCTCAGTAATAAAATCGACTAGAGTTTACCCCCTTTTAGTTCTGGTTGCCAGTTAGTAAGTTAGGGCACGGATGTGTTACTTGGCACAGTGCTCCTGGCATAAGTTGCTGAGGCCGAAGCCCTCCGCCATGGAGACCTTCCTTCGTCTTGATCTGGTCTCTGACAACTCCCAGAGATACACCACTCTGAGGCAATTGATATCTGCTTCAATGTCCACCTGGGTACAACCTGGATGAACTCTTGCAAGCCCAATCATCCCCATGAAGCTTTGAAGTAAATCTTTCAGTTCAACAATATTAAGTGAGATGGCTTCCCTGAGAAAGCAAGAATCAAATGCATTCTTTCGTCCATTGAAAACCCACTTCAACCAAAAGTTCAAATGTTCTTGAAGTAAGTCCCATTTGTGAAAGTGGCTGGGAAATCCAGATGGGTTAACTAAGTAGTTGAGGAGAATTGCTGTTTGTGTCACTGTGGGTAGGTGCCACCAGAAATCACAGGCTTGTTGAAGCAACTCATTGCCATAGTTGTTTGACCCAATACCAAAAAAATAGAAATGGAGCCACTGCAACATCAGATTTTATGTAATTTAGAGATTAAACAAAACTTACATGAATAACCTCAAATGTATGACCAATGTCCCCATCATGTACACTGGTGTTGAACTTGTACAGATGGAGCAGATTGCGATAGAGGACAATACTGTTATAAAGTTGTGTGTCACTGGTGAACTGGTCATCTAAGTGGGGAAGGTCATTTGCAATGGGGTCGGGATTGTCAGATGGAGTGGCATCATCCATGTCACCAGTATTAAGAAATGAAATGCCATCGTCTGTGTGAGGTCTTTGGGGTTGCTCAGCACACAAGGCCGTAAGTGATACAAGATGATGTATTTTACGGTGGTGTGTAAGCGGTTACCCGGAGGTTCCCGCTTGTCCACATGACTATGTGTATCTAGTTCACATGTGACTCGGGGTTCAGGGCTATTGCCCTGACATTCTCCCCCCTTGCGTTGCATTTGCGACGCATACAAGGTTGATGGTGAATAGAAACAGAATTTTAATAGTTGTTTTACATTGAGTTTGGAATTATCAATGAGTGTTTCTGTTGTCGCCACTTTAAAGTGGGCGATTTTGTACATGTTGGTGAAAGGAAGAGAGGGGGTTTAGGAAGTGAATGAGTGTGGGCCGTTACTTTGAAGTGAACGGCGATACATTGGTATCGCAGGGAGAGAAGAAAGAAGTGGTGGAGTTTGTTGAAAATGGATTTCGACCCAAAGGTTGTATGTCTTTGGTGTTCCTCACTTGTTCTGTGAGGGTTCGTGTGTAAGTGGTGTTTACACACGAGCGGTGGTGGGTGTGGGTCTTTTGACGGAGTGGAGATTTCCGCAATTGTTACTTGTGGTTCCTCGCATACAGTATTGTGTGCGGGGCCTCGAGTTGGGGGGGGTGTTTTCACGGGCGCCTCGATGGCGTATTACCGTGTCACTCTCCCTTCTCTCAAGGGTGGATTCATTGCCCCGGAGGGGGTTTTCCTCCGGGTTGTTCATCTGGACATCCGATTGCTGCGTCGGATGCGATGACGTAGCCTGGGCTACATTGTCAGGCTGTGGGCTCGACGAAGTGGGTGCTCCCTGGGTGGGAGCGGTGAAGGAGCGGAGCTGGATCACCTTATGTAACCAGTTTCCTACGTCCAATAACGATATTAGAGTTTGTGCTGATTCGCGTACTGACCGTGTTTTGGTTGCCAAATATATGATTGTTCACTGTCTAAACAACAATAAACACCCCCCAACGATCTCACCTGATGTATAGATCGTCTACGGATAAAATTCTATATTGACTTTACTATGATTTCTAGTCAATATTACACCTATATTTACCACTTTTCAGTAGGATGTGATTTTCCTGATAATTTACTGAAGGAAAACTGCTAATAAAATAATTCCGCAATAAATGTTACTCAATACAGGAGTGACCAAACTGCTCTTTCTATCGCTTAGAGTGCGTGCTAGTTATCTAGCAGGTTCAGGATCGCTCACTTTTCTCCTGTGGTGTGATAACCAAGTATTGCTGAGAGATTATTCAATTAAGAAGTCCCTCCACCAAATTCTCACTAATTCTCACTATGACACTTTTGTTCAGCTGTGTCTAACTGACCCTAACTCACGCTTAGAGTGACGTGTTAGTTTTATATTAGCTAACAACTAATATTTGCTTTTATCTTTTGGAGCAAACGAACCAACCACTGGTGAGGAGAATTAAACTTTTATTTCTACCTGAGGTTTGAGAGGGGGCAGAAGCGGTGGCCTTTTATGCTTTTCAGAGGCCTCTCTACTCCCACGCCTCGCACTAGTTACATGTGCTACATTTGTATTATAGATAGTTCTAGAATGATATAGGGGGTTGGGCTGTGTAAGCTTAATAATGGACTTAGGACATGACTCAGCAATAAGTAATTCATTTCTTTGTCTTTTGGGCCGATCTCAGCGGGATCTTGTAGCGCTGAAGCTATGCTCTACACCGCCTTCATTACGAACGGTTATCTTTAGAAATGACTCGGCTATAAAGGAACTTTCTAGACTGTTCTCTAATTGACCCCTTTTTGTGAAGCCACATCATTACTAATGTTCTAGAGCCTTCCCAATTAATTAACTGATCCGCGGACTTCTGAATCACTTCATGCTTATGATCCGAGATCCAGATCATCAATCATTCCTTTGTTCCGATTTATTTGGGCTTAAAATCAAAAAGTTTTGATGAATCATGGGAAAATATACAAGATCCGGTTTTTTAGCATTTTCTCCTCTTCTGATGCGATCAAAAACTGTCCGCCCGCGCCGGGGAATACTCTATCATATGGTATTCGGTCCGCCAGACTTCCGGGCGCCAATATATTTCCCTTGAGTCACATTACCTTTTGTAAGAATTAGCAAATAAATATATATGAATTATAAGGTGTTTCGCCGTTTGAGCGATATCTCCGTCAGTTTTGAAGCTTTTAGAATGAAACAAAACCGTGGATAAAGTTAAGAAACAGTCCTTCCAGATGGTAAAAAGATTACAGTCAAAAGTTTACTGGTTCCCGAGATATTTACATTTCTTTCCCAATGTTCCTTCTTATTCTGCCGTCTATGTGCTATTTTCTTGTTGTAGGGATATATTCTTTGAATATTACACCTATGTCAAGTTCTAGGCATGATTGTAGTAGATTAAATCTCATACTACATGGGTGTAGATATTTTATAATGATCTTCTAATGTCTGTCCAGTCTCATAAAGATCATGAGATCTGTTAAACGTCTGAACTTGTCACCTGTTCGTTGACTATTCTGATAGATCATTGTTTTATTCTTTGAATATTATTTCTCCTACAGCGGGTTGTTGTGTTCCTGAGCTGCTTGGCTCAGGTGTAGAGTACGGTAGGTTTACCGTTCTTCCTGTGGGGAAGGATGGTCGTTGGGCTGGTTGTCCAGCTCGGAGACTTGTGTCTCTTTCCCAGTATTTGGAAGCTTTCGCTTCCCGCTCCGCCATTCTTGCGGCACGTTCCTCAGGAGTCCTGAGTGGTTTGAACTGGGACTTTAAGTAGGCAGCTTTGCCTAGACTTTCCCAGGAGATTTTTCCCTTGTTCTCCGGGGAATTATATTCCTCCGCGAGTCTTGCGATGCTCGGGAGTCCCAAGAAGTATTTCTCAGTTTCCTTCGCTTTTTCGCGAAGGGTTCTGTGTACCTTGCCGCTTTTGAAGGCGGCTTCAGCCTGTTCGTACCAGTGTACGAATTCTTTCCCACTCACACTTGTCCACCAAGCGTATGCGGCGTCATGCGCCGCTTCTGACCCCACTATTCTCCTCATGGGGAAGTTGGGGTTGATTGTTATGTCAACTGGAGCTTCGACTTTGCCAAACTCGTTGAGTTCGGCGGTCTCGTATAGCATGTGGACACTTCCCTGCAGGGTAGCTTGCCCATAGGGTGCTGAGGTACTCAGTGGCCCGCCGCCTCTGGCAGTGGTCCCCGTTTTAGGGTCTGCCGTCGGTTGCCTACCACTCTCCCTCTTCCCCTCGACATGGGTTTGCCCCTCTGAGGGCGGGCCCTTATGCAACCCGGACAGGGTCGCCTGCCCATGGGGTGGTGGGATAGTCGGTGCCCCACCCCTTGATGCGCTAGTCCCCATTTGGGGTCGCGCCTCATGAGGCCCGGAACCATATCCCCTCCCCCTGACCTGGGAGGCCCCCGTCATGATGGGTTTGGCAGCGAGGTCTGCCAGTGTGCGTGCCTCTCTGAGCTCGCGTTTCAGTAATTCGATCTCCCTTTTTTGGAGATCGACTTCTCTCTCTGCGTCTTTCAGAGAGTCAAAGATGCCCTCAGCATCTCTTCGTGCTCTGTTGTATTCGCGCCTCCAGTGGGCGCAATGGTCACAGGCATCTTCTGACGCCCTCGAGTTATTAGACCGTGCCCGCTTGGACGGTCTGGACGAGGAGCCGCTGTCGCTCCCTCGTCTCCCTCCTATGAGGGACTTCATTTCTTTCAGCTCCTCATGGAGCTGACCTGTCTGAGCAGCTACCGCTGACGCGATGGCTGATTCCCAGCCTGCATTTGGCTGGGGCGTTGTTGGACCTGGGCCGAATTGGCTAAACCAGGGGTTGATCTGGCCAGGGAAGTTCCCTGGGGAGTATGCCTGGGGCTGCAGCAGCAAATGCTGCCCCTGGAATGGCGCTTGTTGCGCCATCGGTGCAGTTTGCACCGCGTATGGTTGGAAGCCTCTTTGGGGAGGCTGGGGGTGTGCGATGCCTGTTGGCAACGCGGATGGTTGATGGTTCGCAGCACTCATTTGTGCTGCGTGCGTCGTGTAATCCATGGCGCTTATCTGCGCCTGGTGTTGTTGTTGTTCCGGGGAGCCTTGCTCCCCGGGTTGTCGTATTTCGATATCCGGCGGTTTGTTTGGATCGAACCGAGGGTTGCCTCCCCCAGAGAACGACATCTCGTCGTTATGTTACTCATGGTGGTGGGAGGGGTCTTCGTTCTTGCGTGTGTGGGATTCGCCGCGGTTGTGTGTTCTTTTGCACGTGAGCCTGTGGTTCACGTGGTCTAGGCGAGTTGCTTGCCTAGCCCATGTGATTTCTAGTACATGGTGTGGCTGTCCGGGCGAGTTACTCGCCCAGAACTTTCCCACGCTCTTGGCTGTGGGCCATCGTCCCTCGGCTTTACTTCTTCCGCCTCCGTTTTTGGGGGCGTAATGATGCCGAGAGTTCCCTGTCTTCTTTGATAGGGAGTTTTTCTGGTTCCCTTACATTTTGTAAGGTGAGGTACTCGTCCAGGTGGACGAGGTCGTCGCAATTTCCTAGGGGTTCCCATGTGGTGTCCCCTAGTTCCCATTTAACCTTAAACCAGAGTTCGTTGTGAACCCACGCGTGGTTTAGGATTTCGCAAACTACTGCTTCGCGATCAGGGTCTTCCCCGAAATCGTAGAATATGTTTACTTCCCTATTTGGGAAGGTTTCCTGGTCATTCGGCTCGTGAGGTGCTAGCCGGGATACATGGAATCTTGGGTGGATTCCGCGTTGTTCAAGTTGTGGTGGCAACTTGAGGACGTAGTTGGACGTTTCTGGAAATGTTTCCAGGATTTCATAAGGCCCTATGTATAGGGGCTTTAGTTTTCCTGCCCTGCCTTTCAGCTTATCCGTGGATAAGTATGCGAGCTCGCCTTTTTTCAAAGGCGGGTCCGGGCGTCTTTTCTTATTCGCCTGGATTGTTTGAGCAGCGCGATTATGTATTATCGTGTCGTGTGCTGCCATGAGGTTTTCCTTCGCTTTTTGAGCAAAGTCATTTACTCCTGGGTAGTCCGAGAGTGGTGCTGTTAGGCACATCTTTGGCATATGGCCATAGATTAATTCGAACGGGGCAAATCCTGTCGATGTGTTCGAGCTCGCATTGATCGCAAATTCCGCCATCGACAGTTTCGCTGCCCAGTCGCGTTGGTCTGGTCTAACCATCGCGCGTAGTATTTGTACTACTTTTTGTATCATTCTTTCCGCTTGGCCGTCGCCTTGCGGGTGGAATGCAGTTGTGAATTTCAACTGTACACCGAGTATTCGGTGTAGTTTGCGCCAAAATTTTGACGTGAATTTCGAGTCTCGATCTGATATGATCGAGTGTGGTAGACCGTGGAGTCTTACAACTTCACGAAGAAATACGAATGCTAGTTCTAGTGCGTTCGTTGTTGTTTTTATTGGAATTAGGTGGACGTTGGACGTCAACCTACAGATGATTACCCAGAGGTAATCATATCCCAAGCTTGTTGGGAATGGACCTGTGAAGTCCATGGCTATTGATGACCATGGTGTCTCGGGGGTCGGGAGTGGGTGAAGCATTCCGGGATTTCTCCTGGTGCTTTTCTTGGTTGTTTGGCAAGTTCCGCAAGACCTGCAGAACTTGTGGGTATCTTTTCTCATCGACTTCCACCAGAAGTGTCGACGGAGGGTTTCCACTGTTTTCTTGGATCCTAGATGTCCAAGTGTTTCGTGGATGCTCTCAAGGATTATTCCCCGAATGGACTTCCTTTCGTAGTTTCCTTTCGGGACTACTATCTGGGTCGTTCCTCCTTCTCCAAGTCGGGTTATCAGCCCGTCTTTTACGGAGAAGTTTTTGAAATTCCCCGGGTTCTCTAGGATTTCCCGGTGGATCTGGCTTTTCAAGTATCCAGATTTTATTGCCTCAATGAGGTCTTTTTCTTCGAATTGTTTTCGAAGGTTCTTTTCTGGAGTTATGATTTCTTCCAGATTTTGGGCGCTCCCCCTAGAGTTTCCTCTAGGTTATCGCTCCCCCCTAGAGCTTCCTCTAGGGTGTTTTTCGTGCGTATCGCTGCGAGTCTCTTTTTCTCTGAGTTTTTACTCAGGGTACTGCTTAGTAGCAGTTCTTCGTATTCCTCGATTCTGTCGGGAATGATATCTTCTGCATTTTTGTCCAGGTGGATGTCCGCCGACACATAATCGTCGAAATGCAGATCCTCGTCCGTTGACGAGTCGTAGTATCGTGAGAGTGCATCTGCCACTTTGTTTTTGTGGCCTTCCACGTATTTTATTTCGCAATTGAAGCTTGCGAAAAAGGCTTGCCATCTCAGGTGTCTTCCTGAGTTGTGGTTTTTCGCTTTGAAATATTCCAAAGCTTTGTGGTCCGTGATTACTGTGAATTCACGGCCTCCCATGAGGTCGTCTTGCCATCTCATGAGCGCTTCGAGGACACCCAGTGCCTCGAGCTCGTAGGCGAAGTACCTACGTTGTGTGTTGGTGAACTTTTTGGACATGAATGCGGCCGGGCGGCAAGTCTGCCACCTTTCGCCTTGTCCAATTAATGCACCCATGCCCGCTGGGCATGCGTCTGTTATGACCCAGACGTGGAGTTTGGTCCTCTCTTCTTCTGAGAGGCTTTCCGGTGGGTTCCACTGGACGGGCTTCAGGATCGGAGCCCTACATGCTAGACGTTTGATTTCGTCGAAGCATTTCTGGTGGAGTGGTGTCCACCTGAATGTCTGCTTGTTTGAGCAGATTGTTTGCAGTGGTCCTGTGTAACCGCTGACGTTTGGCATGAATATCGATAGATATTCTACCATTCCCAGGAATCTTAGGACTCCTGTGTGGTCTGCTGGCTCTCGCCAGTTGCGGATTTTTTCCATTTTATCCGCTTGAGCGTGGATGCCCTGTTCGTCCACTCGGCTTCCTAGAACGTCTAGGATTGGGGCAAATGGCTGGAATTTTTTCCGGCTTATGTAGAATTTCGCCCCTTTTAGGCGAGTGAATAACCACAATAGTGCTTTATTGTGGTTTTCCACCGAGCTTGTGCTGGTGAATATATCGTTGAACCAGACGTGTAGGCGTCTGCCTACTTCTCCTCGTAGTTCCCAGGTCAGTGCGCGCTGGAAGGTGCAGGGAGCGTTGCAGTCTCCTTGCTGCATCGTGTTCGAGTTGTACGTTTCGTGGGGCGTGGAGAATGTCGTCCTATGGACGTCATCTGGATCCACGCGTATTTGTTCGTACGTGTCCGACATATCGATCTTTGATCGGTATGTTGCTCTGGCAACTGATTCCTGGATCAGTCGCATGTCTGGCATTGGTGTGACGTCGAGGATCGTGTTTGAGTTACGGTTCCTCACGTCTATTACCGTGCGCAAAGATCCATCTGCTTTGCGGATGCACGGTAGCGGGCATGCTCGCTCGCTGTTCGCGGGATACCACCATCCTGCTTTTACATAGCGATCTATTTTGGTCGCTAGTGCTTCCTGCAGTGCTGCGGGACATCTTGGGGTGTTTTCCCGAAATTTCTTGTTCGGATCCTTCAACGGGATTCGATGGTTCACTTCCCTCAGGGGAGGCATTTCTAATGGCGCTGGCGCCATTACGGTTTCAAATTTTTCTCTCCACCATTCCCTGAGTATTTCGAACTCGGGGTTGTTCATGGAGAGACCTTCCAGGTGTGGTACGTCTGGAAGTTCTAGTCCTTCCGGACTAGGATTGGGCCAACCTTCAGGGTATTTTCTTGTGATTACCCTGAGGTGTGTTTCAGTCCCGCCTCCCTGTCAGGGGGGCTTCTTTTTTGGTTGTTCTCGGGCTCTTGCTCGAGTTTTCCCTCCGTGTGATCTCGTCACACGGTCTTCGCTTATTCCAAGGGTGTCTATGTTGCCCTTGTTCGCCGTTCTCACTTTGTGGGACCGGAAGTCTAAGCTTACCTGGTTTTTGTTTAACCAGGGGGCGCCGAAGATGGCGTCGTACCTGTCGATGTTAATTACATCGAAGTAGTGTTTTTCTACGTGGCCGTTGATCTCAACGTCCACGTTAGTTCCGAACAGGATCTGTGATCTTGTTCCTTTCGTCCCCATTTGGAGGACGACTGGGTTCTCCAGTTGAAGGATTGGGATGTGGACCGCGCGGACAAAGTCCGGCGATAAAGCATCCGTTTCGGCTCCACTATCGAATAGCGCATAGGCTTTTATGCCTGCTATTTTTATGTGAGCCGTTAGCGTTCTCTTTGTTGAGAGCGGTCTGTTTACGGGGTATTTTCCCGCGTCTTTTGAGATGCGGAATTTCGCATCAAATAAAGGGGACTGGGTTTCGATGGACTTTTGGTCCTTCTTCCCTTTGTCCTTGTTTTCCTTGGGTACTTTGGTGTATTTCCCCAAGGCGTCTTTTCTTGGTGCTTCCACCAAGGCTTCGGCGACTTTTTCGTCTGCCATGTTTTCTAACTGGTGTGCTACAGCCAGTTTGATTTTATAATTTATGTCATCGTGGTCGACGACTGACATTGGGCCCATTCTTATGGTCCCAACGTTGACTTCCTCACCCTCTGAGTCAGGTGAGTATTGAGGTCCTTCGTATGGGTCCTCCACTTCGAAGCTTGATGCTTCGGAGTTACCAGAGTTGTTCTCTGGTTTCTCATCTGATGAGCTTTTTGACTCTTCATCTGTTGAGTTCGCGATTTCCATGGCAGCTATACGCCTTGGTTTTTCATCGCTCATTATATTGTGTCTTGGGCAATCTTTCGTTTGCCCTATTTTGCCGCATTTGCCGCAAATTGGAACTGACTTTTGGTCAGTTTTCCTCGAGTTTTTTGAGGGTGTATCCTCTTTCCATCTGGGTTTCAGCTCTTCTGCTTTCTTTCCTGATGGGAGGGCTTTGCCGTGGCTCGTTGTTGCCGTGGTGGTTGTTCGGGTATAGTAACCTGATTTGTAGGCTGAAGACATCTTCAGCCCGTCAATTATCTCGTCTACACGAGATATTGCTTTTAACATCTCCTCGTTTGAGGAGAAGTCTGCTCTGATTCTATCATGAGCAATCATTTCCCTCTTCCATTCGAGGGGAATGTAGTTTAAGAACCTGGCGTTAAAGGACGCCTGGTCTGGCGGCGTCACCATCTGGGATGCTGCTTTTGACAGTTCTAAGTAGAACTGTTTTAGGCCTTTTTCCGCTTCGTATTTGACGTTGCGGTATTTCTTTGTCGCGTTCAACGTGGCGGAGGCTTTGATGAAGGTTCTCATCAATATGTTGAGAACCTCGAGGAACATGCCCTCGTCTCCTCTGAGGAGAGTTTCGTCTCGGAGTCTAATTCCGAGGTCAAATGCGGGTCCCCCTAATCCACGAATCAAGCAGTCCAGGTGGACTTCGTCGAATTGGGGACCTTTGCATCCTCGCGAGGCGAGGAATCCCAGTAGTTCTGTGAACCACTGCCAGAACGATTCCATGTCGTTCTCCCCTGACCATTTCTTGTCAGGGAATGCCGGCCCATTCTTTAGGGCTTCTGGCTTCACTCCTTCTGGGTAGGGAGTGAGTATTCTCACTTCGGCCATTCTTATGGCCTTTTCGTACCATTTCTCCAGGTACTCTTCTTGCTCCCCTGCCTTCGCGGGGTCGCTGTCCAATGGAGATCTCTCCTTTGGGGGGGTTTTTGCTGGGGGGAATCTTCCTCGCAGCGTTTCTTTGGTTTCAGGCGAATTCGCCTGAAGTTGTATTTGTATTCTCTCATTGTTTTGAGAGGGTGTGAATGAGTTACCTCTCTGTTCGAGAGGTCCGTCATAATTGGATGTTTGGCCGAACCTTTGGTACGTGCCAATTCTCCTTCTAATCTCTGAACGATGTCTTCTTTCGGCATCGTCTTCTCCTATCCTTGGGAGAAGGATCTCCTTAGCGTCTCTGTCGAGTCGCTGGTGATATTCCAGTGTGCTTTCACTGGTGGTTCTTTTCGTGAATTTTTCACGAGTTCTATTTATGTCCTGGACCATGGTCCAGGGGTGTTTATTTGTTTCCTCACTTTTTTGTGAGGAGTTTATTTCCTTCAGCAAATCTGTTTGTTCGCTGATTTTTTCTGTCAACGCGTCGATTGCGTTGGCCATTCTTTCTAGAGTTATCTCTAGATGAGCCGTGCTATTATGGTTCATTTCCTCGATCTTTTTCTGGATCGAGTTTATCGCGTTTATTATGCGCGATTCCTGGTTTTCCAGGAGGAAGTTTGGTTGGGCGAGCAGTGACTCTCCCCAGTTGACATTTCCGCTTCTGGGGGTTCCAGAATGGGTTCTTGGAGTGAACACTCCACGCTCGCTTTGTTTTGGCGAGGCCGTTGCAGAGGGTGCTTCCCTTTCATAGAGGGGTCTGTTCGCTGGTTTCTCCTTATTTTTACGTAAGGCTTCCTCAGCGAACTCCCTCATTTCAGTTCGCCTCCTCTTCATTATCTCGGAGACCTCCTCCGAAGTTGGCGACCTTGCCTTGTCTGGCATGGTGCGTGGGAGTGTAAACAGTGGAGGCTCTTTTGGAGCTTCCGCGCTCTGAGAGATCCTGCTCTCAGGGCGTATTTTCGTGCCTTCTCGGGCTTTCAGCCTGAGAAGAAGTTGATCTTCACTTTCCGTCCTCCATTCGGACGGAACCTGGAACAAGTCCAGTAGTTTTTCGGATAGCCGACGCGGGGGTTCTTCCCTTTGTTTCCCTTTGTCTGCCTTTAGGGCTTGACTTGGGGACGTGATGGGGAACTCCAGGGGATAGTGGGGCCCTGGGGTTTCCTGCGGCGCTATCCGATCAGCTTTTTGGGCTGATCGTTTGGCGCTTACGCGTTTTTCGCGCAAGTCGATCACCTCGTGAGGAGGTAAGGGATCTTCCCCAGCTTGGGTTAGATCAGTTTGTTGTGGAGTTCTGGGGGTATTTTGCCCCGCACTTACTCCACTTAAGTTTCTAAAGCCTTCAGGGACCAGCCCTGAAGTGGTTGCTGATTCCGGATCGCATTGATCCTCGTCGTCATCTGACGATGGCTTTTGGTTTGAATCTCCCATGATGGGAGATTGCGGTTTCTTAATAAACCGCTCGCTTCTTTTTAACGTCGCTGCAGATGCGACCTTGCCCTTGCAGGCGTGTTTAGGCGCCATAAGCGCTTCCGAATCAGATGTTGAGATTATGTAGTTGTGGGTTGTGTTGTAAAACACACCTCATGCACTTAAAAAAGTGTGAGGTCTTTGGGGTTGCTCAGCACACAAGGCCGTAAGTGATACAAGATGATGTATTTTACGGTGGTGTGTAAGCGGTTACCCGGAGGTTCCCGCTTGTCCACGTGACTATGTGTATCTAGTTTACATGTGACTCGGGGTTCGGGGCTATTGCCCTGACAGTCTGGCTCAGACAAAGATGGTTGGGGTGTGGGGGACAACACGGAAGTTGGAGATGAATGAATCCCACTCATCCAAGAGCCAAAAAAGGCCCCACCAACAGTGGAGTCATGGTGCTGATCGAAAGTCACAGCCTCTGTTGTGCCATATGTTGTATATATGTTACATGCGAGATCAACCAAGTCAGCAAATGAACATTGATGGAGCAGGTAACCAGGCTTGCAATATTCTTGAAGCTCCTTGATGGGGTGCAATCGATTGATTTCACTGGAGACAAAAGGCCATGTTGCAGCCTTCTTGCGCAAAAAACATCTGTGATCAAGGATGGGCATCAAACTAACAGATAGACAAAGAGATTATGGACCTACCTGGCATAATGATAAGACCAGTTCAGCCAGCCGGTAGCACAGGTAAAATTCGACTTTTTCAGGATTGATGTTCCACCCCAGTACCTCAGCAGCAGTACGAAATCCAACATCCCCCTTCCCTACTTTTGATGCCCAGTGAGCCTTAAAAATCCCTTTTAAAAACACCCACTTAAGGTGCCACAGCTCTATAATGGGGAGCACCCATTTATGTGCAGTGAACCAGGAGCAACAGAGTGATGTTTGATCAAGTAGAGTGTGTAAGCAGGCTACTGTTGCTTGGTTCCTGGACACCAGGAACTGCCTTCCCTCCAATTCATCATGGCTCAGTCCCAGTTGTTGAACAAAGGCATCCAACACGACATCATGGTTGCCTTGGGTAGATGCTTCATTAAAACCTGAACACTCCAGTGGATGGTACTCAGTCTTCTGCAGCTTCATGTGACACTGTCAAAAGAACATTCCTTGGATAGGTCCAATCGCTATCCAGGTGATGCTGTCTAGTGGAGCTCAGTATTCCAGGTCATCTGACGGTGGGTTGGAGACAGACTGGAGGTGGGGTGGAGCTCCAAGGGTGATGGGGTGTTGAAGGGACTTGGCTTCAGCAACTTGGAACAGAGCACTGCACCCATTACATTCTTGTTGTCCCCAATTTGTCAGGGGAGCTGGTGATGGAGGAACTGAGGCTGCCAGCAGAGGGGGGGCCGGAGGCCCCCCCTCACTACTTAATGATGGAGGTGTTAGCGAGGGTCAATCGTTCATCATGTGATTCATTTGGGTTTTATACCAAGGCACCTTTAGACATGCCTGTTACTCAGTTCTTAGTTCAGGGTAGAGCAGCAGACGAGTGGGATGTGATAGACATCCTAGAGGAGGTATTTGATTTGAGGACTCAAGACTTTTATATTATAACTGGGGGGAACTATTCACTGGAGGGGTATGTGTGTACATATATCAGAACAATTTGGATCCGAAGGTAAACAAAGGTTACCAAGGGGAAGGAGAAGTAAATAGAAAGAATCCACAGGACAAATAAGGAATAGCTGAAAAGCCCGAATTACATCTGAGGTTTGTGGAGTGGGAGAATTGAAAGCCAACTGAATGGCAAGACCTGGAACCATCTAAGAATAAGCAGGGGACTACAGAGGAAGACGTCTGGAAAGGTCTGGAGCCTGGAAGTTGTAGTCCGGAAGATTGGGGTTGTAGAAAATATCAAATGATAAAACAATAAAGATTATCAAGACCGGAGGTAAGGTAGGAATGGGGAGGTACCAGAGGTGTGGAGACCGGAAGTAAGAAGGAGGGTGGGTAGGCAAGTTGAGGTTTATCAACAACAAGCAGGTCCATCTCCTTTGAACAAGGGGTCTGAGGAGGTGGAGGTGTGGTAGTGGAGGTCCGGAGGTGATGCAGATGTAGATGGGAGGCAGAGTGGGAGAGAGTCGAAGGAGGAGGTAGTCCTAGGGCCGTTGGCATTGACTGGAGGCAGCAGAGAGAGATTGGGAGGGCTGGTGGAGGTCATAGGAGTCATATAGTAATAGGGCAGAGGGAGGTGGAAGATCCAGGATATGACAGACACTTCACATGTTTCACATATTGGAGATTATTGACATCTTTTGAAGGTGAGGTATAAACTTGAGGAAAATCCGCAGGATATTTGCAATGGCAACACCTTCAAGGTGGAGTGATTTCGGATCGGCCTTGAGACTCTTGAAGGTGATAGATTTGTTGCTTGACTCTGACTTGTGGCACTCATACTCTGGTCCATCAAATGCATCCTTCAATCCATCAACTTTGTGTTGTACAATCACAGTGGCAGCTGTTCCACTTTCAAGCTTGTTCTGATTGGTAAGATTTGCTCTCCAAGCTCGGTGATATTGATTTATGTTATTGTAGACAAGATGAATTCGAATTTTTCCTGCCGCAAGTGTGCAGCCAAGGGCATTCAGCATCGCTTTCTTATCTTGGCCCAGACTATGCAGCCGTTCAAGGGTGTTGCTGTATGCAGTGACAAGGCCCACATGCCCAAGAATTGAATGGAGAGACCGGTGAGCATTGGTGGTGAAAAGTACATTCCCAAGCACAGTTTGTAACATGTTTGCTTTGACGTAATGGAAGTAGGCCAGGATGAGAATGGATACGGTACATCCCTGACCAACCAAAGATCAGATCTGGTACATGAGTGTGTTGCCTAAAGCACAAACCAGCCATGGGTCCCGTCTATTCTTGCCTCCACAGCCTCAATGGCATCTTCATGGGCCTTTTCCAAGTGAGACACATTTGATCCAATTGTGCTTGTTGTGAGAATTGTCCAGAGTAGTGGGGTCTTTTCCCTCACTCTCCCTTGGATTTGTGTGAAGGAAAAGCCAGTCACTTTTTCCCATGTAAGTGCTGTATGTTCACTGGCTTTCAGTATTTTGTCGCTTGCTAACAACATCATCTCTTGATCCACCTCCTTGAGTGCTTTCTGGGCAAAGTACTGTTTCAATGACTTTTCAGAACCCTTGCCACTGAAGTCTTGATGCTCATAGAAGCTTGTTGCCTGAATTCCTTTGGCACTTGCGGGGAAGCCACCAGCAGCCTCTTGATGAGGATGAGAAGTGAAAGGAGGGAGTGGGTGGTATGTTGGCTGGCATCCCATGTCACGGCCGAAGTCATGTTCAAAGATGAGTCTTACGATATCAACAGGTTGTGTGCCCCAGTCATTATAGCCCTTGAGAAAGTTGTTGACTTTCTGATGTGCACTGGGAAGTAAAGCATCCTTTCTGCTCTGCAAGTCAAAAATGACAGATAGGAACTTTCCCAAGGACAATCCCTCCCAGTGCATGATAGCCATCACAAGATTCACACCATGGAGCCTTTCACTGCCAGCAGCATGCACATACTGTTGTTGCTGTGTGGAGCCGCAAGTTTTGCATGCCAAGACATAGGTAGGGGTAGAGGGAAGGTATGTGTTGACTCCGTGATCACTCAAGCCTATCAGAGGGAGACCAGAGGATGTGGGTGTGCAACATGCTTGGAACCTGAGACACCAGTGGCTTCTGTAACCATTTGTGATAAAGGAGGTGGGTTCAATTTCCCAGAATTATTTGAGAAAGCATGAGGCTCGCTTGAAGGATTGTTTAGGTCACTAAGTGGTGATCATGGTGATTGTGGTGACTTGCACTTCTGAGGAGTGTTGGAAAGTGTCTGTTTTGGGGGTTGACCCAATGATGTACTGGGGTTGAGTTGCCTCCAAATGTGTGGAGTTTGCTGAGGGTGACCTCCAAGAGCACACATTGAGCTTTAGGTATCCATGGGCATGTACGTTCCTGTCAGGGCTCAGTCCTCGAGTGGGGACAGCCCAGCCTCAGGCCTAGGTGTGTGCGATGTTCCAGGTGCCTGGGTGCTAGATCCTGTCCTCAGCTCCTCAAACTCACTGAAGGGACTAAGCAGGGATTGAGTTGAGAAGAAGGGTAAGTTTCCCTATTCCCTGCTTGGCTGCTATAAAAGGGAAGTGTACTGTACAGTTCATAATGTGACTATGGGTAGATGCTGAGCATGTTCCCATGACTCGGAAAAGGTGTCACATGGGTTAAGGCAAGTTGCTCGCCTTGACCCACATGATTTTTCCCGCAGGCTCACATGTGGGCTGTAGTTGTGAGAGATATGTAAAGATGGGGAGGTCAGGGAAGTGGGGGAAGTGGGGGAAGTGAGGGAGGGTGGTTCTGGGGTTGTGTGGTTGGGTGCCCTGACAGTGGGGTCAAGGGCCAATCCCTGACATCACCCCCCCTCTACGCCGCTTCACCTCGAAGTGGCTGTGGTCCATGGTTGGGGGGTTTCCTTTATTCTCCTTGGTCTGGGGGCTTCTGGGTGGGCCTGGTGAAATTCTTTCAGGAGGTCTGGGGAGTTCTCCAGGTTCTCTCTGGGGAGCCATTCATTTTCTGAGTTTGGCCAGCCCGAGAATTTGACAAAGTACCAGAGCCATTGTTACAAAAATGGGGCCGGAAGCGCCCATTTTCGTCCGTTCTGGTGCAGGAATAGGGAAGGGGGTTGGACATAATGGTTTACAGGTGGTTTCACAGATGGTTTGACATGTGGTGTAACAGATGTTAGCACAGCGGGTTTTTGGTTAATTATTGATTGGTTAAACTTAATTACTATACAAATCATGTGATACAGAACCCATAAGAGTCTAGAATGGGAAATTCCCATTTCCATAACAGCCATCCATACCGGTACCTGGAATCCAAGATTTTCTCCACTTCATACTCCTCTTCCCCATTCACAATGTCCAGGCCAGGGAGCGGGTCTGCATGGTGTTTGGGGATTCAGTCTGGGGTGTAGGGGCATGTCATATCCATACAATCCCGATCTCCGCTCCGGGCTCCCGGAACTCCGAACCTGACTTCCGGAGTCTTACTGTCATATCCATCCCTGGCCATCGACTTCCGGTCCCTCCGTTCCCTCCGTTCTACTCCGCTCCTCTCTCACCAACCTCGGAGCCCCCTGTATTCCGCAAACCTCTCGGTACCCCTCGATGGTCACCACCCCCTCATTTCAATTTATTACCTACGCCTCCCTAAGTACGGAGCCCCGAAGACTTCCGGACAGCTCCGACATCCGCTAGCGCACCCCCACCTCCGCTGGGCAATACACTCGCCTGCCCTGCAGAGCCCACCTTCGGGCCTATCCCTCCTTTCCATTTCTGGGTTAACGCCTGCCTTTCCGCTAACCCCGCGAACCGACTCGTCGGTAATATTCAGTCGGCTAATGTTTTAACCCCGTTAGCTCCGCTCCGTGAACCGTCTCCGCTGTAACCATATATATATCTCCCACTTGTACATAGGTTACGCCCCAGTAGAAAAATCAACTAGAGTTACCCCCCTAGGTTCTAAGTGCCAGTCAGTAAGTTAGGGCACGGACGTGTCACTAGGCACAGCGCTCTTGGCAGAAGTCACTGAGGCCAAAGCCCTCCATTACGGAGACATTCCTTCATCTCGAGTCTGGTCTCTGACACTTACTTCCCTTCCGTCACCTCCTCCTTGCCGACTCCCAAGAGGTTATCCCACCTCCAGTTCTGACACCACCTTCGGTCCGACTCCGGGACATTCCGGGTCTGACCCCAACCTCGACACCTTCCAGACGAGTACGCAAAACCTATGCTCCTGACTCCGGACCTCCACTCCGGAATCCCGTTCACGTCTCCGTCTCCGGAACCTCCGGTCTTAGCTCCGACCTCGGACTTTGACCCCACCTCCGCTTATACCCATTGTATTGGTTAGCTCATTCCATTTAATTACGTTTGCCAATATTCCGGAGTTTAACTTCCGAGTTCGGACTTTCCGGACTTACCTCGGACCTTGCAACTATTGCATTGTCCCATTCAATTCCGCTATTCTCCCTCATTCCTATTTGGGCTGCTGCTTCCTTTCTATTCAGTCAGCTAGCCATTCCCCACTCCCAACCTCCTTCCTTCCTCCTTGGGCCTTGGCCCTTCATTCCTCCTTTGGGACACACCATTGAGTCAAACCCTTGACCCTCGGTGTTGTTCCTCTTTCCATCTCCCTTTGTCTCCTTTCATCCTACCCTCACTCCTTTTGATTCCGGACCCCTCCTTATATACAATGTACATAGTAACTTGTAACCTCAGTCCGAAATCGACATGAATTCCCCCCAAGAGACTTTCCCTCTGCTAGATCCGAAATTAGGGACCCCTAGGACAACCAGCAATGGCACAGCGCTCCGCATGAGTCACTGAGGCCGAGGTCCTTCCACACTAAGTCTCCGATTCCACTCCGGAGTCGTCTGCATCTGCCCGTTCTAACAGGGCGGGTGTTTGAGACCGAGACTACTGGGTGAATTCCTCTTTGATGGGCCATAAGCTGTAGCTTTACTGCTGCTGGGGATACCACCTTGACGATCTGGAAGGGGCCAATCCATCTGTGGTCAAGCTTCTTGGTTGGTCGGTCTGTCATGTAGTTTTGAGTGTTGAGCCAAACTTTGTCCCCAACTTGGTAGACTGGTGCTGCCTTCTGGTTCCTGTCATAGTACCATGCCATCTCTTCTGCTGCATGCTCCAGTGCTGCCTTTGCCTCCTCTTGCATCTTCATCATCCGAGAGGCAAAGTCGTTGGCCCCTTCAACTTCAGACATGCAGGTTGGTTCAGTTCCCATGCATGGATTTTGCCCGGAGTCAAGCTCGAAGGGGGTGCAGTGGGTGGAAGAGTGGATGCAGTTGTTATAGGCGAACTCGGCAAGTGGCAGCCAGTCAGCCCAGTCATCTTGCCTGTGGTTGACAAACACCCAGAGGTAGGTTTCTATTTCCTGGTTGACATGCTCCATCTGGCCATCAGTCTGTGGGTGGTAGGCTGTTGAAGGGGCGAGCTTGATCCCTAAGAGGTCTGCTAGCTCCCTGGAGAAGCGGGAGACAAATGCGCTGCCTCGATCGCTGAGCACTTCCTCTGGGGGGCTATGATGCCTCCAGACATGTTCAATGAAGAGCCAGGCCACACCTGCTGAGTCTACTGTAGTGACTGTGGGGATTGCGTGAATGCGCTTGGAAAGTCAGTCTATGTCATATCCGTGCATACCTGATCCTGAACCGACTCCCAGACCTCCACCTTCACCACCTCTGGAGTCCTACCCTCCCGCTGTCCGTTCCGATATTCACCTTCGGTCCTAACACCACACCTCCTCTCACCCCCCATGCCACCTCCACTCCTCCATCCCTCTCCTGTCCTATCTCCGTCCGCTCCAATACTCACCTCGGACCAAACACCACTCCTCTTGCCACCCTCCTCCTACTCCTCTCGCCACCCTCTTCCTACTCCTCCTGTCAGAGACCAGGTTGAGACAAAGGAGTGTCTCCGTGGCGGAGGGCTTCAGCCTCAGCGACTTATGCCAGGAGCGCTGTGCCAAGTAACATGTCTGTGCCCTAACTTACTAAACTGGCAACCAGAACTGAAGGGGGGTAAACTCTAGTCGATTTTATTACTGAGGTGTAACCTATGTACAAGTTGAGTATATATAGTTACAGTGGGGGTGGGCCCATAAATGGCGGGGCCGAGCAGAGTGGAGCTAGTGGAGTTAAACATTAGCTGATTGAATATTACTGACAAGTTGGGTTATGGGTTTAATGGAATGGTAGGCGTTAACCCAAAAATGGAAAGGAGGGATAGGCCCAAAGGTGGGCTTGCAGGGCAAGCGAGTGTATTGCCCAGTGGAGGTGGGAGTGCGCTAGCGGATGTCGGAGCTGTCCAGAAGCCTTCAGGGCTCCATACTTAGGGAGGCATAGGTAATAAATTGAAAGGAGGGGGTGGTGACCATCAAGGGGTACCGAGGGGATTGCAGAATATGGGAGCTCTGAGGTTAGTGAAGAAGGAGCGGGGGTAGACCAGAGGGATCGGAGGGATTGGAGGGAGTGGAAGTCGATGGCCAGGGATGGATATGACACCTCCCACACCTCCACTCCCTCCTCACAACACCTCCACCCTTCCATCATCCTCCTACTCTTCTCCTGTCTGCTCCGATACTCACCTTCGGACCTGACAACTCTCCTTTCCACCACTCCTTCCCTCTTCCCTCTTTCCTCTCTCTTCCCTCTGGTCCTCTTCCGCCGACCTCCTGCCAAGTTACGACCTTCCACCGCTGTCCCGTACCTCGTACTTGGACACCGCTCGTACCTTTGCTCCGAGACTCCATCATAGCTCCTACCTCGGACTTTGACTCCACCTCAGCCTTAGTCCATTGCATTGGTGACCTCATACTATGTAAACACCATTGCCAATATTCCTCGGACTTTCAACCCTGCCTCCATAACCTCTGTAACATCCATAACCTCTGAGCTCCACGGATCATCTTCGGCACTTTCACTGCTTGTAATGTATCTCTCACGTTTTCCCCTCATCCCTATTTGGACTGCTGCTTCTTCCCATTCTAGCCAGTTAGTCATCATCCCCACTTCCCCTCATCCTCCTGCCCCTCTGGGCTTAGCCCTCCTTACCTCCTTTCGGATGTACCACAGGTTCTGCCCTATGACCTTCGGTACCGCTCCGCTTCTGTCACCCCTTTGTTCCCATTCAGACGCCTTCATTCCGATTCGGACCCCCTTTGTTTCCTTGTGCTTTTGCCCTCTCCATTATATATATCAGTGCTTGTACATACTCGTTTTAGTCCTTAGTCTAAAATCGACCTGAAATGCCCCCTAGAGACTTCCTGCTCGCCTCCTATGAAATTAAGGACCAAATGGACAAACAGCAATGGCACAGCGCTCCACTTGAGTCGCTGAGGCCAAGGTCCCTCCTTGCTAAGTCTCCGGTTCCCCTCCGGAATCGTCCACCCTCGCCCAGTTCTAACAGTCTACCACTACCAGGGCATTGTACCCCTTGGAGTCTGGGAGTTCCCCAATGGTGTCTACTGAAATCACCTGCCACCTGCAGGTGGGGACCTTGTTCGGGATGAGCTTCCTGACTTTCCAAGATGGGAATGTCTTCACACTGTTGCAGGTGTTGCACCCTGAGACATACTGTGCAACATACTGTGCCATCCAGGGCCACCAGTAGTTTCGGGAGACAAGCTCCACAGTCTTCCACTGCCCGGGGTGGCCTGTTGCCACTGAGTCATGGTGGAGTTGTACCAGGTCATGGCAGAGCTGTGGGTCTTTTGGGACATACACCTGGCCCTGCTCCTACCCTATCTCCATCCGCTCCGATACTCACCTCGGACCAAACATCGCCCAACCTCCACCCTCCCGTCATCCTCCTACGCTTCCCCCGTCCGTTCCGATACTCACCTTCGGACCTGACAACCCCCTCTGTTACTCCTCCGCCACCCTTCCGCCAAGTTACGACCTTCCACGGCTGTCCTGTACTTCCTACTCGGACACCGCTCGTACCTTCGCTCCGAGTCTCCGTCATAGTCCCTACCTCGGACTTTGACTCCACCTTGGTCTTAGTCCATTGCATTGGTGACCTCATACTACGTAAACACCATTGCCAATATCCCTCGGACTCTCAACCCCACCTCCGTAACCTCCGTAAGCTCCGCAACCCCCGAGCTTTGTGGACCGCCTTTGGCACTTTCGCCGCTTGTAATGTATTTCTCGCGTTTACCCCTCATCCCTATTTGGACTACTGCTTCTTCCCATTCTAGCCAGTTAGTCATCACCCCCACTTCTCCTCATCCTCCTGCCCCTCTGGGCCTTGCCCTCCCTACCTCCTTTCGGAAGTATCACAGGTCCTACCTTATGACCTTCGGTACCACTCCGCTTCTTCTACCCTTTGTTCCCGTTTGGACATCTTCGCTCCGATTTGGTTCCCCTTTGTCTCCTTGTGCTTTTGCCCCTCCCATTATATATATCGGCGCTTGTACATACTCGTTTTGGTTCAGTCCAAAATCGACCTGAAATGCCCCCTAGAGACTTCCTGCTCACCTACTGTGAAATTAAGGACCAAATGGACAAACAGCAATGGCACAGCGCTCCGCTTGAGTCGCTGAGGCCAAGGTCCCTCCACACTAAGTCTCTGATTCCACTCCGGAGTCGTCCATATCAGCCCCGTTCTAACACTCGGCCAAGGTGCATTGTGGGTTCTCTCTGCAGGGTTTTGTGGGTGTGGCTCTTTTTTTCTTAGCAATCACTCGGTGTAACTTAGGTTGCACTGTAGTCCTGGAATTGCCATGGTATCTACATGTGGGTACAGTGATGCTGGGGGATGACCGGGGCACATCCCTCACCGGTTGTCCTCCCAAAAATCCTCAGCGGGTCTCCCCTCTCCCGCTTCCTCCTCTGCATGGTCCAGCTCCTGGGTGAGGGGGTGGTCCTTTAGCAGGTCTGTGATCGCCCAGAGGTCTTCTGGGGCCAGGCAGGTCATCTCCCTAGGGGCCTCCCCTTGTAATGCGGCCTGGGCCTGATAGGGTCTCGGCCTCAGGCAGTCTTGGGCTATGTGTCCTAGCCGATTGCAGTTATAGCAGGGTCCGATGCGCCTCTGCTCAGTCCTGGGAGGGGCAGATGCGGTCCAGGTCCATGGGTTGGGGGCCTACTTTCGGGGCTGGGGCTGAGGGTGTGGATGCAGCAGGAGGGGGAACAGGCCCAGGAGGAGGTCGAGAGTGGAATGGGGATGGCTTGACAGCCGGGGGGCGGGCTTGAGCTTGGGTGGCTTGGAATCGTCGTCACTGATTGTCGAGGAGGGAGGCTTCACGCTTCCATTCTGCCCATGTCATGGGCATGGGCTGGAGGCAATAGATGCTTTCGCAAAGGTGTGGGTGAAGGGCATGCTCAAATCGGTCCACCAGAGCAACATCTCCAGCTCAAACTGCTGGATCAGTTTGTCTACCGACTCATTCCCTTGTTGGAGTGAGGCAAGCTTTTGACAGGCTGTGGCTTATCAGTTTGGGTCTTCAAACATAGAATCAAGTTCCTCTGCAAAGTCATCAAAGGAAATGGCTGGGGCTCCTGGGAGGTACTCTCCAAAAGTGTAATCCTGTGTCATGAAATCATGAGGAGTCATGACATGTCATGAAATTTCATGACCCCTCATGACATGTCATGACAATTGAATTGAATCAGACATATTTTACATTGAAAATTTTGGATTTCATGACAGTCCATGACAAATTGTCATGAACTGTCATGAACCATCATGTGCTGACAAGGTTCATGACTGCTGGTGACACAATATGACATGATGCCTCATGGAGGTTCATGAGTGGTCATGATGTTCATGAACCCTCATGACCTTTCATGACCTGTCATGAAGGTTCATGGAGTGTCATGGAGTGTCATATGTTTATTTTGACCTTTCCCCATCATGTAAAATGCTATAATGTCCCATGATGCATCATGGACATTCATAATGCTCCATGAACATGTATGATGAGTCAATGCATGAGATGTCACAAGCACTTATGAACTGTCATGTGACAGACCTTATTTGTGACAGCACTGACTGATCAACCTCCAACTCATGGACTTGTGTCGGCACTCCCCTGAACTCTGCTTTTCCTTCAGCCAGCTTTGCTGCTTGGTGTCAGAAACAGTGCTTGAGGGTATTCATGGGAAGTGGAGCAGAGTATGGCAGTGTGAGTAATAACTTAGCTGATAGGTTACTCCATTGCAAGGCATCAGGGGGTTGGGATGTTGGTTTCAACAACTCAGTGGGAACATTGTGCCACATGCTCTAGGCTATCCTGTATTCAGGTGTAGTGGAGGGAACCTGGTGGCAATGTAGGCTCAAGTGAAGATGAAGTCAGAGGCAAACTATTGTCAGGGCATACCCTGCCTGACCCCATGCTGCACTGTGCTGCCCTACTCCGCTTCCCCTGCCATCGCTTCTTGCTCCTCCTATCTCACCTTCCCCCTCACCTTTCCTTTTTCCTCTGTCTCTCTATTTCTGTTCTATCGTCGACTTCCTCTTTCTCTATGTACCACCAGTGTGCCCACATACCTGGGAACGCTGCACACCCCTCCTGTACCACTACACCCTAATGCCACTGCCCCTATCACTGCACCCACTGCACACATTCCCACCCACACAGTGGCCACCCCCAGGATCTCCCACAGAGACACCCAGAGGGGTGTGGCTGTGTGCAGAGATGACATGGCTCCTTCCATGTGACCTCAGCCATGTGTATATAACAGCACCTGGGGTGGGAACAGAAGAAGCAGCCTTCTTCTCACTTTCCCACTTCAGACTAAGTGGTCGGGGACACTCACCCCACAACAGGACCACTGCTATGCATAGCCACTACTCCTCCCATCGAGTCCCCCATGCTGGGACTTTGCCACTTTCAGAGCTGTCCCTGACAACTATGGACAAGAGGACTTGAGGGGTATTTGTCATATCCATCCATGGCCATCGACTTCCACTACTTCCGATCTCTCCGGACTACCTCCGCTCCTTCTTCACTAACCTCGGAGCTCCCGTATTCCGCAATCACCTCGGTATCCCTCGATGGTCACCACCCCCTCTTTTCAATTTATTACCTATGCCTCCCTAAGTACAGAGCCCCAAAGGCTTCTGGACAGCTACGACGTCTGCTAGCGCACTCCCACCTCCACTGGGCAATACACTCGCTTGCCCTGCAAGCCCACCTTCGGGCCTATCCCTCCTTTCCGTTTCTGGGTTATCGCCTACCATTCCGCTAACCCCATAACCTGGCTTGTCAGTAATATTCAATCGGCTAATAATGTTTAACCCTGTTAGCTCCACTCCACTTGGCCCCACCATTTGCAGGCCTGCTCTCGTTGTAACTATATATACTCAACTTGTACATAGGTTACACCCCAGTAATAAAATCGACGAGTTTACCCCCTTTTAGTTCTGGTTGCCAGTTAGTAAGTTAGGGCATGGACATGTTACTTGGCACAGCACTCCTGGCATAAGTCACTGAGGCCGAAGCCCTCTGCCACAGAGACATTCCTTCATCTTGATCTGGTCTCTGACAGTATTCTAGTTGACATTCAAACTGGGGTACATAGGTAGTATACTATCTACAATGCACAAATACAAAAGGGAGAACAGAAGAGGGGCTGGTCAGTCTGGCACCTGAATGGGAGGCAGAGCAGTGAACATGACAAACTAAATGAGGGACGAGAACCAGGGAGACAGAGAGTGAGAGAATGAATGAGAGTGGAATGAACAATTAAACAAAGAGGCAAAGTAGGGAGGCAACTGACAACCTGGGTGCCAATATAGTAGCAGATCAAGTGTCAATATTTTACTTAACCTAAGTTCTTGTCTTTGATAATCCCCACTCATTTCTGCACTGGACCAACTGGCCCTTCCCATGATTTCTCTCCCTTATTTATACCTTGTAAATACTTTCAGGGACCTTAGTCTGAAATCAACTAGAGCAACCCCCTCTTGTGTGATGCTTTCATATCACTTTCAACTTAAGGGTAACATGTACAGTAATTAACCATTATGCCCCCAACTGTCATTGTTGTACCAACAATCCTAATTTATGATCAATCACAATGATTCTTGGGAAGACTCATAGTGATTCATGAAGGTCCATGAGGGTCCATGATCCTTTATGAAGGCTCATGACACTTCATGACACTTCATGGACAGGCATGTAACCACTCAAAACCTGCCTGGAACCACTTAAGTCATGAGCAATCATGACCCCCCATGCAGGTTCATGACATCTCATGAAATTCCATGATGGTTTGTCATGAACCAGCATGACTGTGTATGACACTTCATGCTGCTTCATGAAGTTTGGTGACCATTCATGAAATGTCATGACTTCCATGATGGTTCATGAACCACCATTACACTTTTTGCAAGTTACTGGCTGGACCTGGCCTTGGCTTTGGCACAGGATCCTTAACGGGCTCTGGAACAACTACGTTGTCACATATATCCCTTCCCCTACTGGGACCTTCTCTGTGTTTCCCTTTTTCCTGAGCCACTGGCTTAGGATCCACGTCCATCTTAGGTGGCACACTCTGTGCTGGTCTTTTTAAAATCGTGGGTGGGGGTGGTACCTCCACATATGCTCTATTCCTCCTAGACTCATCCTGAGGAATAATCCTTACAACTGGTGGCAGAGGGCTAGGGACACATTCATAGGGTTTAGCCCTAGTAGGCTTTTTGTCCTTTGCTGACCTATCCGCTGGGTAGACTTCAAACATGGGGTCTCCTAACTCTGCAAACTGTCAGGGACGCGTCCGGGGTAGAGGAGGCCCGGCGGAAACGCCTGACACTAGAAGCCTCGCAGGGTGCGGAGCGGGCGTGCGTACTGGCAGGCCCGGCTCAGGAGGCAGTCCCTGGCCACTTAGACTGAAGTGGAAAAGGGTGAGAAGAAGGCTACTTCTTCGGTTCCCACTTCAGGTATGTTTATATACATGCGGCTTAGGTCACATGACAGGTGCCACATCATCCTCGCATACAGCTGTAGTCACCTGGGTGTCCCCGTGGGGGATCCCGAGGGCGTCCGCTGTGAACGCGCGAGCTGGACATAGCGGGGGTCGCCCGGGCTGGGTGTGTCGTGAGCACGCTGCGGGTGGGTCAATGGTACATCGATACAAGGAAAGGTCGTCCGTGTAGAATAAAGAGAAAATAAAGAGAAGGTGAAATAAGTAAAGAGAGAGTGGAATGGAGAAAGAAAGGAAGAGGAAGGGGGGAGGAGGTAGGGGAAGACTGGGTGGCGGGGTACTGGGTGAAGTGGGGCCGGGTGGGGCCGGGTCAGGCGGGTGTGCCCTGACACAAACTCATTGTTTGCTGACTCAAACTCTCACATCCACTCCACATTAGAGGCACTGCTCACATGCCTAGCTCTTTTGCAAATCAAATTCGCGAGCCCTCCTGAAACTTCTTCCCACCTGGGAAGCCTAGTTCCATCTGCCATTACCAATCCATTCTCAGCATCATACTTCAGTACTCCAGCTGCAACAAAAGCTTGCGTCTCTGGGCAATTTTTGACTCCATGTCCATGTCCATCACACATATAGCACTTCCACACACCCAATGGACTAGTTCTGGGTCTTTCTGAGATCTTTGTCAACTGCAATGTCAATTTATTGATCTGCTCTGCTAAATCATCCATATTGGACTTAAATACAGAGTCGGGCTCTGGTCTAGTTGCTTCCTTCTTCAACTCGGTAACCTTGAGTGACTCCATCAAACTCTTTGGCTGCCTCTTAGGAGGTGTCCTCCTATCAGCCTTTGACTCTGCTCGCCTATGCCTATAAAGTTCCACTCTCTCCTCAAAATCTGACTCATCTGAGTCCGATCCACCATCATCCGTACTTGGCTCTGCCATAGCCTTGTACTCCTTTTCTGATTCTGTCTCGTCATCCGACTCTACATCTCAGTAGAGATCCTGCTGCAAAAACATCTTCGCCAGTTTCACCACCTCTTCCATAGATGGTGGCAGTTTCAAATCCATCCACACATTCTTTGCCCTGAGCTCCTGCCCTAACACCTTCCGTAAACTCTTCAGCTTTATTCCTTGATAAAAGTAATCATCTCTCTCGGAAGTAGTCAAGACCGCTCTTCCCACCAGCAAAGCTACCATGACCCTGAATTTCCAGTGGTACCTGTCTAAATCTGACCTCTGCTTAATCTTCCTGTCTGCCTTGATGAATCTCCTAAGATCTTTGATGCGGTATATCTTGTCCTCATGCTCTGTGGGGTAGGAGTTCAACATGTCCGCTTTGAGCTGAGGTCAATCCCCATCTTGCCAGCTTGACAATGTGCATTGCAAGCAGGCTAGAGATCTAAATGCAAGCAAATTTGTGGGGAGGGAGTCTGGGATGTCTTAAGCTTGTCCTGGGTTCGGTCTGGGTGCTAACAAAACAAAAATAATCACAAAAACTCGTTAAGAATTACATACCCCTGGTCCATCTTGGACAATCGTCAGGGATTCCTTATAATACTCAAGGAGTTAAGCTTAGAATTTCTTTCTACTTGGATCTCTCAGCGCTACAGTCTCTTTTGTAGTCAAAAGGGAGGTCCCTTTTCCATTCCTACATGTACAGAGCTTTTAAACACATGGAACGGCAATAATGTGGAAAAACAAATGAAAAAAAAATATGAAACGAAAGATTGTTGCTATGGACACCATGTGGACCGTTAAGTATGGCCAATAAGTCCAACAGCCAATGCGGAAGTTCAATAAAAGGAAGCCAGGAGCGATAAGTGGGCCATATCTGCTAATAATTGCCATCCTCCACCAATTTCCACCATCACACCACACTCATCCGTCTCTTCTTACCTGTAGCACCCCTTCCTGACCTCTCCATTCGATTCCCCAGGTTCGTAGCTTTCTCCCGATACCAAATTTGTCCCAAATGGTTGAGATTTGACTGAGTGGTGGGCATGAGAATCATGAAATTAGGCCCATGCACAGGTTTAGACGTCCCAGAAAGTGTCTGTGAGAGTCCCCATGTCAATTGGATCTTCATACGCATCCTTTATGATTTTTCTGAATTTTCTGAGCACTCCAGAGTGCAATTTGGTTGTTTGTTTATGTCAGGGCCCGGCCTCTGTCTGGGGGTGGCCCTACCTCAGAGCTGGACACTTGCGGTGTCCCAGGCAGCCAGGTGCTGGATCCTACCCCAAGCTCCTCAAACTCACTAAGCAGGGATTGAGTTGTCATGTATTATGGAAGGTAGCTACAACTTGCCTAAGTGGGGATTGAGTTGAGAAGAAGGGTAATGTCAGAGTACACCCACTTCCGGCCACTTCCAGCCTACTTACCATCATGATCTGACTCCATGATCTATGATCACCCAGATTCCATGATCCATGATCCCTGTACAGCCTTATGATCTGATCCCACTCCAAGATCCATGTTCCATGATCCATGATCCAACACAGCCAGACAAACCTGGATCATTGATTGTTGGTATGTACAGTGCCTCGTAGATTAGCTGTGTGTGTGGGCTACAGTATATTACACCCTGAGTAGCGAGCAGGAAGACCAGCTTTCTTCTCTCATTTCCCCTCGCTGCTCAGCTGGAGCCTGTGTCACCTAGCACACCTCACAGTTCTCCTATTGAGACCGACCCAGACCTTCCTAGTCTTACCTCCACTTCCACTGGATCCCTTGACCTTAGCTCCGAGCAGCTCGGTATCCTGACAGTAAGTTTCCCTATTCCCCACTTGGCTGCTATAAAAGGGAAATCTACTGTACAGTTCATAATGTGACTAAGGGTGGAAGCCGAGCATGTTCCCATGATGCAGAAAAGGTGTCACATGCCTTGACCCACGTGATTTTTCCCACAGGTTCACGTGCAGGCTGTAGTTGTGAGAGGTGTGTAAAGATGGGAGGATGAGGGAAGTGGTTCTGGGGTCGTATGGTCAAGTGTGGTTGCCCTGACAGTTTACTTCAGTATGGCTTGTGATTTCCATTTTGGGCTGAAAACCAGTTTCATGATCTCCCAAAGTACAGATCTCGGCTCCACCACATGGGACTTTCGACACTGCCACCCTCACATGCCTTTTGACATTGGGCAGAACCTCATGGTAAGATGAGAAATCATCACCACCATTGTTCCACAACGGCTGGGTCGATCGGGATGAAATTCGGGGAATCCATATTTATGATTTTTCTCTATTTTCTGAGCCCTTGATCGTCTCTTGGCACCCAATAGCACCAAGTGTAGTTTTCGGGCTGGACCAATTCAGTACCAGCACGTTATGTGCAATTGTACTCTGTAATAAAATGAAATAAAATGTTTTTATGCACCATTGGCATTGGTAGGTGATCATCGCATATGGGAAATCCTTAAGGAACATAAAACCACGAAAATACTGGCGATGTAGGGTATAGTGGGTTATCCCACCTACAGTGCCAAAATCGAAGAAAAACTCGCAACAAGACATGCAAGAAATAACCTAGACAAAAGTCTAGGGGGAGTACCCGGACCTGGGAAGGAACCACACTCCCAGGAATGAACATTCGAGAACAACTTGAAGGGAACCTCACAGAGGCCCATTCCCAACAGACTTGGGATACGATTCTATCCAAGGAATTGTCCACAGGTGGACACAACAATGTCCACCTGACCCCATTAAGACAACCATGAATGCATTAGAACTAGCATTTGTGTTTCTTTGCAAAGTTGTAAGACTTCACAGTCTACCACACTCGATCATATCAGATCGAGACTCAAAATTCATGTTAAAACTTTGGTGCTGTAGGTGGGATAATCGCCCATGCACAGAGCCGGCTTGGATACCCACTTCCACCATTCAGAAAACCCCTTTCATTCATGTGACAACTCGATACGAATTTGGTACCTAAAAACAGTCCTAATTCCTACGATTCCGACGATATTAAGAACGTCCCAAACAGTGGAGAATTGACGGAATTCTATGCTGGGCAAGTTAGGCATGGCAGGTCACGAGCATGTGCGGGCGTGGGAATCTCAAGCAGCAACCCAGAATTCCAGCCTCACTCGTTCCCACAGTGTCTAATAAATCGGTAGAAATGCTCATTGGCTGCATAATAGTTCTATTCAGTCACAATTCCAATTTCGGCTCTTAATTCCGTAAATCCATTGAGATATCGCTTATTTTCTTATATTTTCATATTTTTGCCATCATTTCAGATATTGATTGATTTTCTTTTATTGTTACTGATCCTTTTTCGATTATTTCGCCTAATAAGGCACCCAGGTGCCATATGGCACCAATATTCCTCATTTATTAGTTCTAAAAATCATAGTTCCTTATATCCTGTACATACTGGATTCTGGAATAGAAGTTCTCCCCTCCCCCAAATTCTCTAAGGTGCTAGGACACACTAGAGTTGGTGAGGGTGTGTGGAATTCCAACAGTAGGAATAAGGGCAGTGGTCTAGCTCACAATGAGTGAGTAGTGGACACTAAGCCCGGACCTTGCAGAAATCCCAGAGAACCCACCACAGAGTTTAAGGATCGAGAGTGTAGCGAGTTTAGTGGAGAAAGTGAAGTTTTGAGAGTTTGGCCCCCACGAGCTTAGTCAGCATTGAGAGCTGCTAGCCCTCTTTCAGCATGAACTACACCGAATACTCGGTGTGCAGTTGAAATTCACAACTGCATTCCATCTGCAAGGTGACAGCCAAGCAGAGAGAATGATACAAAAAGTAGTACAGATACTATGTGCAATGGTCAGACCAGATCAACGCGACTGGGGAGCAAAGCTGTTGATGGCAGAATTCGCAATCAATGCGAGTTCAAATGCATCGACAGGATTTGCCCCATTCGAATTAATCTATGGCCATATGCCAAAGATGTGCCTAACAGCACCACCCTTGGACTACCTGGGAGTGAATGACTTTGCCCAAAAGGCAAAGGAAAACCTAATGGCAGCACACAATTGCACTGCCCAAACAATCCAGGCAAATAAGAAAAGACGCCTGGACCCACCTTTGAGAAAAGGCGAGCTCACATACTTATCCATGGATAAGTTGAACCTACCCAAAGGAAGGGCAGGCAAACTAAAGCCCCTGTATATAGGGCCTTATGAAATTCTGGAAATATTTCCAGAGACAGTGAACTACATCCTGTCAGGGCATGGGAAAATGTTACCATGACTTGCCATCAGTGACCGTTAAGGTCCACTGCTCTGGCATAACAGCCCGTTGAGGGTGGGGATGACAATCGCAGCGTAATGGGGTTTCAGCTTCAATGACTTGTTCGTGAGCGTTGTGCCTCGTACTTGACACAGCCCCGATATTTCAGAGGGCAGAGGGTGTGACTGAGTCAGACAGAGAGTGCAGGGGGTAACCCTAGTTGATTTTCGAACTAAAGTACAAGGTAGTATACAACTGGTATTTAAGTATAATGGAATGAATAGAAATAAGTTGCCAGATCTCACAGAGATTGCAGGCAGGCTTAAGAAGGAACGAAAACAAACAAAGAGTGTGGGAGAAGGATGGCCATGCACAGCCGTTGTAACGGGTCTATCACCTAGACTCGAGACAGAGAGAAGGGGGAGGGTGGTAGTGTGTGTAGGTGTGGTTTGTGGGGCTGGGTTTTGGTCCTGGGGCGCTACCGAGTCTGCAAAAACCTCAAACAAACACTCACCTATGTCTCTCTTGGACGTCAAGGCTGAGTATTATGGCAAGAGGGGTTTTAGACGTGAGCAACAATCTCAAGGGGGGCATTAGGGTCGTGGATGGCATCTTTGCCACTTGGATGCAACTTCTGCTTGTCCCTTCACGGGTCTATTCAGTACTAACTTGTTATGTACAAGCTATTATCTAGTTTATATAAGTTGGAAATGAAATGAATGGACTGGGGGGATGTAAACGGGCCGTTAGGCAACCGTAAATGATGAATATCCAATTGGGAACAAAGAAACAATAAAAAAAATATGAATGAATGGGGAATATATGATAATGGGTCCAAAATGGAAATTGTGAAAATTAACTCCGCAACAGTTCGCCACAGCGCCCGCCTATCCTCCCGTCAGCAACCTCCTCGTCTCCAGCTTTCCAACGAGCCCTCATTTATCCCAATTGGTGCAGTACTTCTTGAGATGTGGCCATTGACAGGTGCTGTCAAGACCACATGAGAGTATACTCCATGCTGAACCATCCGGGTATGGGATTGCCATTCTGGGAAATGCTCCAGGGGTGAAGAAGGGTGGTAGAGCATCACTATCGGGCGGAAAAACGGCTGGGTTGTGAGTGTGAGTATGGAGGTCTGGAGAGGGGGTGAAATTGGTGGCATGGTTGGGTGTGGGAATTTTGCTTGGGGTTGTCAGGAATGATGGGGAAAATATGGAAAAATATGGAGTGAGTGTATGGAGTGTTGGATAGTGATAGAATGAGTATCAGGAGCGTCAGCGGATATGTACTGCATGTTGGTGACCAAATTTCGCAGAATCCGACTTTTTGCAGTACACGGTGTTACAAAAATGGGGCCGGAAGCGCCCATTTTCGTCCGTTCTGGCGCAGGAATAGGGAAGGGGGTTGGACATAAGGGTTTACAGGTTGTTGAACAGATGGTTTAACATGTTGTTGAACAGGTAGTGTGGCAGCGGGTTTTTGTTGATTATTGATTGGTTAAACTATATTACTATATAAATCACATGATACAGAACCCATAAGAGTCTAAAATGGGAAATTCCCATTTCCATAACACATGGAGTTGTCCCCACAACACCGTCAAGAAAAACAAGCGTGATAAGGAATGACTCATAGGCCCGTGACGGGCCGTGGAACAGGTAACAGTGACAGGGAAGGGTGACGGGCTTGTTCAGGCAGCGTCGGGCAGGTAGCGGAGTTGATGGCGTTGAAGCAGAGGAGGGAGAAGGTGTGGGGAGTGATCACCTGACCATGGGAATTGCCGGGTTGTGATACATCCTCAAGTTGCCACCACAACTTGAACAATGTGGAGTCCACCCAAGATTCCATGTATCTCGGCTCACACCTCATGAGCTGAAGGACCAAGAAATCTTCCCAAATAGGGAAGTAAACATATTTTTACGATTTTGGGGAAGACCCCAATCACGAAGCAGTAGTTCACAAAATCTTAAACCACATGTGGGTTCATAACGAACTCTGGTTTAAGGTCAAATGGGAGCTAGGGGACACCACATGGGAACCCCTAGGAAATTGTAATGACCTCGTCCATCTGGATGAGTACCTCACATCACAAAATGTGAGGGAACCAGAAAATCTCCCTATCAAAGAGCATTTAGCTGGGTGGCTGTGAAGATTGCATCATGTATTTCCCTCTTTGTTACACTGGCATATACCATGTTGTCATCGTGGGGGTTAGGTTGATTGGTGGTGCATTGGGGAGTGTGGGGGGTTGGGGGAAGAGAGTGTCTCATTTCTCTTTGTGCTTCACCACTGGGTGTCTGGTTGTCAGGGCACACCTTTGGGTCGCTAGCGTAAGTAGCGCATTGCCACATGACCCATATCTCCATCAGCTTCTACTTCTTTTCTTCTTCTTCATCTCTGATCTGATCTGATCTGCCACTGTCAGTTATGATGCTGCCTGATCTTCTATCTTTCTTGATCCGATACTACCGGTTATTAGCTGGTTGACTAGTTACCACCTCTACCGTGTATATATGACCATGTGCTGGCATGGGCATGTCCCCCAGCTTTGATATCAATTAGGTTTCTGGGGCATCCTTCGTTGCAAGCACATGCAACCCTGACACTGGTGCCATTCTGGATCAGGGGTGAGATGGAGGTTCTCCAGCACTTGGTCCATTTGCAGAAGTCCCATAGGTTTCCAGCATTGGCTTCCTCTGTGAGTTTGCGGTAGTACTCTTTCTTTGCCATCCTGATTTGTTAGCAGATGGTTTTGTGTAGGGTCTTCGCCTTGTCTGCAAGGTATACTGAGGGTTGGTTGAAGTCCCTCATCCATCCTCTCAGTGCATCTTTTGTAAGTCTCAGTTCATGGTAGGACTTAGTTAGGGTGTCTTAGGGGGATGGATTTGATTGCAGCTTTTTCCATGATGTCGTGGATGAGCACTGTGGCCTCTTCCAGTTCGTCTGGTGTAGCTGTGCTCTGGTCTGTGTTAAGTATGTTACCCTTTAGGTGGTTTACTTTTCAGGATTCGAGTGTTAAGACCTCTTTCAGGGCTGTTGTGAAGTCTACCTCATTCGCTTGTTTCCATTAATTTAGTCTCACTTGATCACTAGTTCTCTGGGGGGGCCTATTTGGAATACTGTAGCATGGTGGTCTGATAGACAACTGATTTTGGTGTCAATGTAGTGTCTGGATATAGCTCCTGCGCTGTTGGCTGTGGCTGTCATATCCTGGATCTCCCACCCCCCCCCGCCCTAGTCCTAGACGACTCCTATGACCTCCACCAGTCCTCCCAATCTCTCTTTGCTGCTTCCGGTCAATGCCAAACGATCCTAGGACTACCTTCTCCTTTGACTCTCTCCTGCTCTTCTGTTAGAATGGGCGGATTCGGACAACTCCGGAGTGGAATTGGAGACTTAACATGGAAGGACCTCGGCCTCAGCAACTCAGGCGGAGCGCTGTGCCATTGCTGGTTGTCCTAGGGGTCCCTAATTTCGGATCTAGCAGAGGGAAAGTCTCTTGGGGGAATTCATGTCGATTTCGGACTGAGGTTACAAGTTACTATGTACATTGTATATAAGGAGGGGTCCGGAATCAAAAAGAGTGAGGGTAGGATGAAAGGAGACAAAGGGAGATGGAAAGAGGAACAACACCGAGGGTCAAGGGTTTGACTCAATGGTGTTTCCCAAAGGACCAATGAAGGGCCAAGGCCCAAGGAGGAAGGAAGGAGGTTGGGAGTGGGGAATGGCTAGCTGACTGAATAGAAAGGAAGCAGCAGCCCAAATAGGAATGAGGGAGAATAGCGGAATTGAATAGGACAATGCAATAGTTGCAAGGTCCGAGGTAAGTCCGGAAAGTCCGAACTCGGAAGTTAAACTCCGGAATATTGGCAAACGTAATTAAATGGAATGAGCTAACCAATACAATGGGTATAAGCGGAGGTGGGGTCAAAGTCCGAGGTCGGAGCTAAGACCAGAGGTTCCGGAGACGGAGACGTGAACGGGATTCCGGAGTGGAGGTCCGGAGTCGGGAGCATAGGTTTTGCGTACTCATCTGGAAGGTGTCGAGGTTGGGGTCGGAACCGGAATGTTCCCGGAGTCGGACCGAAGGTGGTGTCAGAGCCGGAGGTGGGATAACCTCTTGGGAGTCGGCAAGGAGGAGGTGATGGAAGGGAAGTAAGACTCCGGAAGTCAGGTTCGGAGTTCCGGGAGCCCGGAGTGGAGGTCGGGATTGTATGGATATGACATCTTCCTCCCATCTACATCCACATCACCTCTGGACCTCCCTACCATACCTCCACCTCCTCGGACCCCTTGTTCAAGGATATGGGTCTACCTGTTGTTGTTAACCCTCAACTTGCCTATCCACCCTCCTCCTTACTTCTGGTCTCCGCACCTCCAGTTGTGTACCTCTGGTACCTCCATATCTTCGGTACCTCCCCACTCCTACCCTACCTCCAGTCATGTTATTCTTTATTGTTTTATCATTTGATATTTTCTACAACCCCAATCTTCCAGACTACAACTTCCAGGCTCCAGACGTCTTCTCCTGTAGTCCCCTGCTCATTCATAGATGGGCCAGGCCTTACCATTCAGTTGATTTCTAATCCTCCCACTCCACAAACCTCAGACATAATTCGGGCTTTTCGCCTAGTCTATATTTGTCCTGTGGATTCCTTTCTATTTACTTCCTCTTCCCCTTGGTAACCTTTGTTTACCTTCGGATCCAATCATCTCTACTATATGCATGCATGTACCCCTCTAGTAAATAGTTCCCCCAGTTATAATATTAAGTCTTTGCATCCAAAACCTCTCCCAGGACGTCTACCGCATCCACCCTGAACCAAGAACTGAGTGACAGACATGTCTAAAGGTGCCTTGGTATAATACCCAATGAATCATGTGACGAATGATTGACCCACACTAATGCCTTCATCATTAAGTAGTGAGGGGGCTTCTGGCCCCCTTCTGCTGGTGGCCTCTGTTCCTCCATCACCAGCCCCCTGACAAATTGGAGACAACGAGGATGTAACAGGCACAGCGCTCCATTCCGAGTCGCTGAAGCTGAGTCCCTTCAACACCCTGTCACCCTTGGAGCTCCACCGCACCTCTGGTCTGTCTCTGACCCACTGTCGGACGACCTGGAATCTCAAGCTCCATCAGACACACCTGCCTGGGTAGCGCTTCGGACATTCCCTGGGTGGGTTCATGACAGTGGCCTTGGCAAATGTGAGGTCAATCATGGATGAGTGACTGTTGTTGTCTTCCCATGTTGGGACAAATGGTTTGTTACAGAGTGAGAAAGAACTGCCTTCTAGCCACTCTAGGGTGTCTAGTGTTCTGGTGCATGGCATATCGACATGGTCATCCCATTCTGGGTGGCAGATGTTCCAGTTGCCTGTGAGGATCATGGGAGTCTCCACACCCAGTATGGTTTCTGCCAGTCTTTCTGCTGTATATTCTTTCCATGTGTTTTGGTCTAGTGATTTCTGTTGGAATTTGTACATGTGGTCTCAGGAACCTTAATGAATAAAATATGGACATTCTGGGAATCGAACTGCAGAGCCCTGCATAGGTACCTAGAGTGTGTTACCATTACACTAAATGCCCACATTAGGCGGAGGTGGTTTCTTACAATTTCTGGTTGTAGATTTTACTAATCTAATGGGGGCCTGTGATGGGCCAATCCTTCGTACATCTAATATCATGTAGTCCAGGTTGGATGCCAGGTCGTTCCTCAGGGTGAGTTCTATGTTGGCATCTTGGTGGTAGTATGCCATCACTCTCGGCCTGTCACCTTCAGCGATGGGCTGTTTTGGTAGGATGGTCTGCCACCCCTTGAGGGTGACTGGGATGTGATTGTCATTTAATCTGTGCCACCAGGGCTCTTGTAATAAAAGGATGCCAAATGCGGGTTTGTTCTGCTTGGTGATGTTGTGCATGGCAGCTTGTGTTATGGAAATGGGAATTTCCAATCTTAGACTCTTATGGGTTCTGTATCACATGATTTGTATAGTAATAGAGAAATCCAATCAATCATCAACCAAACAATGTCTTTGTGATAACTTCTATAACAACATCTGTGCTAACATTGGTGCCACCCCAGTCACATCCAGGAATCCAGTGACCTTCTGCGCAGGAACCAAGGCCCCAGAACCTTGCATTGAGGCCCCCAGAGATCACCAGAGGGCGATTCTGCTTCTGCAGCAAGTTCTGGAGGAGTTCTCTAGTGGAACGCTTCCAGATGCATGCGCACCACTGGAGTTGCTGTTGGAATGGAGGCAGTTGTCCCTGGAGTCGATCGGGATGGAACACAAGTACAATCGGGCCACTGGAGCACCCCTCTATCGCCTGGAACGCCCGCGCCACCATCAATTGCGCTTTATTGTCCAAGAAGCGTGAAAATTCACTCAAGCGGCAGCAGCGCTGGGACTTATGCCCTGCGATTTCGAGGTGGACTCATGCGATACTTGCGTGGCATTGTGTGGAGGATCTCAGCTGAGTATCACCCATCTGGCTTGGGACTTTTTGATTGGGAGATTGGCTAAGTTTTGTTTACATTTCAAACACATCAAAGAGGCTGTTGCCTCATATTTGCTCAAAATGGGGCCTCCTAGTGCTATTCTGACATGCTCCCAGCCACTCCCAGCCACTTCCCTCCCAAAAACTCTCATTCCAACTGTTGATGAGTGACACTTGATCTCGGAGCTGGACTATAAGTGGGAAGCTCAGTCTCAGCTAATATGCGTGAAGAACTGAGGGAAAAGGAAATGAATTCAAATGAATGAATATATCCATGGCCTGGCATGGGTTAGTCCGAAATAATATAAAAGAGGTGTTGTGACTAAGTAGTCACGCTACCGTGGGAATGTGGCTGTCCGGGCAAGTTCCTCACTTGGATATGGGAATGTGGCTGTACAAAAACTCATCCGGCCTCCCATAGCACATGGTTCCTCCAACAAGCCATACCAAAGTAAACAAACAACCAAAATGCACTCTGGAGTGCTCAGAAAAATTCAGAAAAATCACAAAGGATGTGTATGAAGATCCAATTGACATGGGGACTCTTGTGGACACATTCCGGGATGTCTAACCCTGCGCACGGGCCAAATTTCATGATTCTCACGCCCACCACTCGGTCAAATCTCAACCATTTGGGACAAATTTGGTATTGGGAGAAAGCTACAAACCCGGGGGATCGAATGGAGAGGTCAGAAAGAGATGCTATGGGTAGGAAGAGATGGATGAGTGTGGTGTGATGGTGGAAATTGGTGGAGGATGGAAATTATTAGCAGATATGGCCTGCTTATCACTCCTGTCTTTCTTTTATTGAACTTCCACAATGGCCGTTGGACTTATGAGCTGTACTTAACGGTCCACATGGTGTCTGTAACAATCTTTCGTTTTATATTTTCTTTTCATTTGTTTTTCCACATTATTGCCATTCCATGTGTTTAAAAGCTCTGTACACATAGGTGTCAGGGCACACACCCTGACTAGCCCGGACCCAGACCCACATCCGGACCTGCTACACTTCCCATGTGCACTTCCTGCACCGCATGCTCCACGTGCCGCATGATCCGGCCCCGGATCCTGCCCTCATGTGACTTCCGGGTATCCCCGGAAGTTTTCACCATATTGGGGCCACTGTGGGAAAGTGAGAAGTTAACCTTTCTTACCCACAAGTGTAGCCTACTCTCTATTTATCTATACACTTTCTTACCCACAGTAGGTTGTGCCTTAGGATAGGCTGTTTACACATAGGGCTGTGGGCCATAGAGAGAGGGGCCATGGGGACCCAGGATGAAAGGTTTGCTTACTATTTTGGGGACGGTACGTTCCGTTCCCCCGTTTGCCTCAGGCCTCAGGTAGTCCGTCTAAATATAAGCTTTAATGTGCTGTATATTCAATGGGGTAGAGGTAAAAGGCTACTGGGCCTTTACAACTACTCCAAGGTATATATATGTAATTTACATATCTCTGTCAGAGACCGGATTCGAGACGAGGGGAGGGCTTCGGCCTCAGCGACTTCTGCCAAGAGCGCTGTGCCTAGTGACACATCCGTGCCCTCACTTACTGACTGGCAATCAGAACCTAAGGGGGTAACTCTAGTTGATTTTATTACTGGAGTGTAACCTATGTACAAGCGGGATATATATATATGGTTACAGTGAAGATGGGTCCGCAATTGGCGGAGCTGAACGGAGTGGAGCTAACGGGGATAAACATTAGCTGACTGAATATTACCGACGAGTCGGTCGCGGGGTTAGCGGAATGGCAGGCGATAACCCAGAAATGGAAAGGAGGGATAATGTCACGGCCATGCATTCCGGCCCATTAGCTGCCCGTCCCGATGCCGCCCGAGCCTGTTACCGCTATGCGAGCATGAGCGTGAGCCCCAACCTCAGCCCTATTCTCCATGAGGACTCCCTGCTCACTCCCCCGCTTGCCCCTAGGCTCCCCTGCACCTGGCCGACTCCCCAACAGCCACACCAACCTTCCCACCCTGAGTCCGCCTCCGGCACCGTGCCCAGTGCGACTCCCCTACCCTGCCCACTTGGCCCCTACAGGGCCACTATCATCCCCGCACCCGACTCCGGCCCAACTCCGAGTCCAGCGCCGCTACGATACCATCGCCGCTATTGCGGCCCTACGCTCCTTTGTTTATTTATCTGTTATTGTTTGTTTTGACCCTCGGTCATTGCCGGCCGCTGTGCGGCCAACCCCGCTCCTTATTCATGTTTGCTTCCGGACCCTTCGGCCTTCGGCCCGGGTCCGCTTCCATTCATTCCTTCCTCCTATATATATCCTGTATACTATACTATAGTACTTTAGCTCTAATATCAATGTGACCACGACCCCTAAGTCCTGACCCCAACAAGGCAACCCCAGTGAGTCCGAAATGAGGGCCAAGAGACAACTAGGGGGCACAGCGCTCCTTTAGAGTCGCTGAGGCCAAATGCCCTACCCCCAGGCCTTGTTTGCGGCATCACGGCCATCGCAGCCTATAGCGGCCTGCATAGGCGACCTTCGGTGCCGACCCCGGATCAGTGTCTAACAGATAAGCCCGAAGGTGGGCTCTGCAGGGCAGGCAATTGTATTGCCCAGCGGAGGCAGGGGTGCACTAGCGGACGTCGGAGCTGTCCGGAAGTCTTCAGGGCTCCATACTTAGGGAGGCGTAGGTAATAAATTGGAATGAGGGGGTGGTGACCATCGAGGGGTACCGGGGAATATGGGAACTCCGAGGTTAGTGAAGGAGGAACAGAGTTAGACCAGAGGGAACGGAGGGGCCGGAAGTCGATGGCCGGGGATGGATATGACAATCTTGGCACAAATAAATAAAGAAAGAACAGCATCACTATAATGGGAATTATAGCGATGCAAATATATAAATATCACTATAATCGGAATTATAGTGAAGTAAGGTTAATCCCTTACACAGGAGTTGTCCCCTGACAGTAGGAATGGAAAAGCGACCTCCCTTTTGACTACAAAGAGACTGTAGCACTGAGAGATCCAAGTAAGAGAAAGAAATTCTAAGCTTGACTCCTTGAGGATTATAAGGAATCCCTGATGATTGTCCAAGATGGACCAGGGGTACATAATTCTTAACGAGTTTTTGTGATTATTTTTGTTTTGTTAGCACCTGGACCAAACCTAGGACGAGCTTAAGACATCTGTCAGAGACTGGATCGAGACAAAGGATTGTCTCCATGGCAGAGGGCTTCAGCCTCAGCAACTCAAGCCAGGAGCACTGTGCCAAGTTACACGTCCATGCCCTAATTTACTTACTGGCAATGAGAACTAAGGGGATCAACTCTAGTCGATTTTATTACTGAGGTGTAACCTATGTACAAGTTGAGTATATATAGTTACAGTGGGGGCAGGCCCATAAATGGCAGGGCTGAGCGGAGCAGAGCTAACGGAGTTAAACATTAGCCAATTGAATATTACCGACAAGTTGGGTTATGGGGTTAGCAGAATGGTACACGATAACCCAGAAATGGAAAGGAGGGATAGGCCCGAAGGTGGGCTTGCAGGGCAAGTGAGTGAATTGCCCAGCGGAGGTGGGAGTGCGCTAGTGGATGTCAGAGCTGTCCAGAAGCCTTTGGGGCTCCATACTTAGGGAGGCGTAGGTAATATATTGAAAAGAGGGGGTGGTGACCATCGAGGGAAGCGGAGGTGATTGCAGAATACGGGAGCTCCAAGGTTAGTGAAGAAGGAGCGGAGGTAGTCTGGAGGGACTGGAGGGAGTGAAGGACGATGGCCGTGGATGGATATGACAACATCCCAGACTCCCTCCCCATGAATTTGCTAGCATTTGGGGGGTTAGATCTCTAGCCCACTTGCACCACCACACTGAGTTTCATGCACACCTGAACAAGGTGTCAAAGGTGGGGGGCTCACCGCTTAGGTGTAAGGTGTTGGTGTAGGTGCCAACCCTGGTTAGCCTAGTTCCTCAGGCTGCCAACAAAAGTAACTTGTATGAAGTTATTATTTGCAACAGTATGGGAGGAAAGGCTCAGTTGCTCTTTCCACTTTCCCACACTATTGTATGTACTTTGTATATACATGTTTATTACAAGACAATTATACAATTATGTAATGGGAAATAAGGGGTGGGGTTACCACTCCTTACATTAGGCTTGATATGGATGATGGTGCCTCCTGTTAGAACTGGGCAAGGGCGGACGATTCCGGAGGGGAACCTGTCAGGATACCGAGCTGCTTGGAGCTAAGGTCAAGGGATCCAGTGGAAGTGGAGGTAAGACTAGGAAGGTCTGGGTCGGTCTCAATAGGAGAACTGCGAGGTGTGCTAGACAACACAGGCTCCAGCTGAGCAGTGAGGGGAAATGAGTTGTATCCCAGCCACTATGTTACTATGTACAACATACCTGAGCAGCGAGGGGAAATGAGAGAAGAAAGCTGGTCTTCCTGCTCGCTACTCAGGGTGTAATATACTGTAGCCCACACACACAGCTAATCTACGAGGCACTGTACATACCAACAATCAGTGATCCAGGTTTGTCTGGCTGTGTTGGATCATGGATCATGGAACATGGATCTTGGAGTGGGATCAGATCATAAGGCTGTACAGGGATCATGGATCATGGAATCTGGGTGATCATAGATCATGGAATCAGATCATGATGGTAAGTAGGCTGGAAGTGGCCGGAAGTGGGTGTTGTCACGACCGACAAATCCCGGGGCTCCGTCAGCGGCGAACCAATGCCGATAGGCGAATCCGCCGACCCCAAACCCATCCTAACCAGCCCCCAACCCCATGTCTGGCCTCCTGCCTTACTGCATGAGACTTGGCCAGTAATCAGAACCTAGACCCTGCCGGTATTCCGACCTTACCTCCAGTTCCTGAGCCCTTGGCACTCCCGGCATTCAGTCATGCCTGCCTTGTCTCCATCCGAACCATACTCATCACTTCCCACTATGTGGTCACAGCCATGCCCCGCTTCCGTGCATTCCGCACCCTCTGCCCACTCCGCACCCTCTGCCCACTCCACACCCTCTGCCCATCTCTGCATCTTCTGGCCACTTCTGGTTGCCCTTGACACCTCTGGTCAGGTCAACACCTCTGTACCTCTGTTGGCCTTCATGCTGTCCTTGTGTGACAGTGCTGGCAGATCAACCTCTGTTCATGGACTTGTGTCGGCACCGCACCGACCCCGCTTATTTGCGGACTTGTATCGGTGCCACGCGCTGACCTCCACTTTTCCTCTGGCCATTTGTCACTTGGCAGCTTATCATTCATTCTTTGCCGAGTGCCATTTATTGTTTGCTTCCCTGCCAATATTGGCATTTGATCCCCTCTTTATTGGCACTAGGTTATTGATCTCATTCAGTTATAACCCTTGCCACTTATTGTTTATTGATCTGTTCCTCGTTTCCAGTTCCCAGGCTCTTGTCCTTATTTAGTTTGACAATCCCTGCTTATCTCCGCGCCGGACCACGCCGGACTGACTGGCCTTTCTATATTCCCTCTTGCCTATTTATATACCTTGTAAATACTTTTGGGGACCTCAGTCTGAAATCAACTAGAGTACCCCCCCTGTCTGGTCTGAGTCTCTCCTTCTGCAAAGGGGGCTTCCCCCCTCTGAGTCCATGCTCGCGGAGTCTGCGCTCCTCCTATAGGTCCGCTCCACCCGCAAGTCTTGTTTGAAGTCTGCTGTGAGTGTCAATCCGTAAATATGGGATCTCCCCCAAACGTCAAGCTCAGGGCACAGCGCTCCACCTGAGTCGCTGAGGCCGTGATCCCATTCCGCTAACTCTGAACAGCGCTTCCGGACGCGCCACATAATTCTGCCCACATATCCGCGCGCGCGCTCCAACAGACCTCTGCATCACCTCCGACCCCAACTCAGACAGAAACCCATTCTGTCTTCAGTCCGTCTTTTGACAGTCTGCCCGACTCTGACAGTATTCCGACTCCAACAATAATCCTGCCTCTGACAGGTGTACTCTGACAGAACCGGAGACTTAGCAAGGAGGGACCTTGGCCTCAGCGACTCAAGCAGAGCGCTGTGCCATTGCTGTTTGTCCATTTGGTCCTTAATTTCACAGTAGGCGAGCAGGAAGTCTCTAGGGGGCATTTCAGGTCGATTTTAGACTAAGGGCTAAAACGAGTATGTACAAGTGCCGATATATATAATGGAGGGGGTGAAAGCACAAGGGATCCAAATCGGAACGAAGGCATTGTAAGCATGCTAGGGATGCAACCCAGCAGCAAACAAGAAAAGAAAAAGGGGGCAAAGAAAATCTTACTACCGGTAAGGCTGCACACGGTCCCGGTGCAAGTGCACGATACTAATAAACTCTTTTAAAACTCAGAACTCACCCTGGTCCTTCTTGGACAGTCGTCAGGGAGTCAGACTAAGCTCTTTAAACGTATGGAAGGGTCGCTCAACACCACAGTCTTTGTAGCACAGATGAGGGGTCCAACAACGTAAGTACAAGATAAACTGGGCATATTTAAAGAAAAAAGGGAAACCAGAACAAAAAATAAGAGAAAATAGCCGATGGATGGTGTCAATGGAAACAGGAAGAATGTTGAGAACTCGGCTAAGAAACAATAAGGCAAAAAAGTGTCCACAAGGTAGCAATAAAATCAATAATTGAGGCCCATAAGGTCAATATCAGCCATCAATCTCGCTTCTCCACCACATATCCGTCATCCTAACTCCCGTCCCGTCCTTCCATCCTCTTCTCCTGATCCGTCGCTGTCCTTCAAGCTCAAAATCGTGTGAATTGGTGGAAAATTGGTGGAGATATGGGGGAAATGGTGGATATCCGTGAATTTTGGGGAAGTGGCAATATGAGTCTTGAGAAAAAAGCATGGAAAAAATTGGAAAAAATGTGGAAATGTGCCGTGGGCATTGCGAATGTGTCGGAGGCTTGAGGGTGCTCGTTGGAGCCTCGAAAAACGTGGTTCTGGCCTTGTTTGTGTGGTACTTGCTGTGCCCTCCTACAGTGTCCAAACGGGGACAAAGGGATGACAGAAGCGGAGCGGTACCGAAGGTCATAAGGCAGAACCTGTGGTACGTCCGAAAGGAGGTAAGGAGGGCGAGGCCCAGAGGGGCAGGAGGATGAGGGGAAGTGGGGATGATGACTAACTGGCTAGAATGGGAAGAAGCAACAGTCCAAATAGGGATGAGGGGAAAATGCGAGAGATACATTACAAGCAGCAAAAGTGCCAAAGGTGATCCGTGGAGCTCAGAGGTTATGGAGGTTATGGAGGTGGGGTTGAAAGTCTGAGGAATATTGGCAATGGTGTTTACGTAGTATGAGGTCACCAATACAATGGACTAAGACCAAGGTGGAGTCAAAGTCGGAGGTAGGAACTATGATGGAGGCTTGGAGCAAAGGTATGATCGGTGTCCGAGTATGAAGTATGGGACAGCAGTGGAAGGTCGTAACTTGGTGGGGGATCGATGGAAGAGGGCCAGAGGGAAGAGAGAGGATGGACAATGGACGAAAAGTGTGGAGGAGAGGAAAGGTGTCAGGTCCAAAGGTGGGTATCAGAGTGGATGGGAGAAGAGTAGGAGGGTGACAGAAGGATGAAGGTGTTGTGGGGAGGAAGCAGATGAGTGGGAGGAGGGGTAGTAGGAGGATGGTGAGAGGGGTGGTGTTCGGTCCAAGGTGGGTATCGGAGCAGACAGAGATAGGAGAGGAGAGGGAAGGAGGTGTGGAGGTGGCATGGGAGGTGAGAGGAGGTGTGGTGCCAGGACCGAAGGTGAATATCGGAACGGACAGTGGTAGGGTAGGACTCTGGAGGTGGTGAAGGAGGAGGTCCGGGAGTTGGGTCAGGGTCGGGTATGCATGGATACAACACCTCCTATGGTGCCTGGGATGTTGGACCTTCGTTCACAGTGAGGTGTGTACTTCCATTAATCTTTAACACTGGTTGAACTTTGAGGGGAGTACTATGCAGTGTTGGATGGATGAGCCTAATTGGAGGGATGACCATTGGTGTATGTGATTCCGGAACGGCTTGCTCCATGAAGACGTTGTTTTCTGGGTCATCAGGGAGTTGCAGCCCACGTCCTTGCTGGGAACCTGAGCATACACCCAATGGGAACGTTTTCAGGTTTATTGCCTCTAACTTTACTGATGATGAAGACCTGCCTGGTTCAGGTGAGTTGCAAGGTGGTGGCTCAGGTACAATGCCATCATCCTGTGGACCTTTCACCTCGTTCTCTGGTACCACAGCTTCTTTCATTTGGTTGTGGCCCCCAGGTGTCACATGGGGAGGTTTTGTCTTCATGAGGGTGCGTGCATGAGTGGCTTTGGACTTCTTGTGTCGCTTGGAAGATGGGGATGATATTTGATTATCACCAACTGAATCTCCTTCCATCCCCACAGTTGGGGGGTTTGGCATGCTTTCCTTACGTTTTTGGGTTCATGTGGGGATGACTGCTGTCTTCACAATTGCCTTCCCTGTCTCGTGTTCAGGCAATACGTATTTCGTAATATTCCCTTTCACATCTGGTGCTGTCAGGGCACACCCACCTGACCCCGTGCCCCCGCACCACCCTACTCCACTTCCCCCGCTATGACTCCCCATTTTCCCTTTCCCCTTTTCTTCTTTCTCTCTATTTCTATTCCACAGTCAACTTCCCTTTCTCTATGTATCATTACACACCTAACCCCACTCCCCCGATCGCTGCACCTGCCATGCGCATTCCCACCTACAGAGTGGCACACCTCTGGGATCTCCCACAGAGATACCCAGGGAGGTGCAGCTGTGTGCGGAGATGACATGGCTCCCCCCACATGACCCCAACTGCATGTATATAATAGCGCCTGGGGTGGGAACAGAAGAAGCAGCCTTTTTCTCAACTTCCCACTTCAGACTAAGTGGTTGGGGATGCTCACCCTGCAACGGGACTGCTGCTACACATAGCCGACACCTGTCCCATCGAGTCCCTTACACCGGGACCTCACCACTTTCAGAGCTGTCCCTGACACCTGGGATCTCTTATGGAGATACCCAGGCGGATACGGCTGCATGCTGTCAGGGGACAGACCCTGGGTCCCCATGACCCCTCTCTATGGCCCACAGTCTAACCTGTGAACAGCCCTGTCCAGGGCACAACTCTACTGTGGGTAAGGAAGTGCATAGATAAAGGCAATGTAGAATACACTTGCCTACTGTGGGTAAGGAAGTGAGAAGAAGGTTAACTTCTCACTTTCCCACAGTGGCCCCAATAAGGCAAAAACTTCCGGGGATACCTGGAAGTCACATGAAGGATGGGAACCGGGCCTGGAGCATGCGGCGCACAGAGTGTGCAGGGCAGAAGTGCACATGTGGGTCTGGATGTGGGTCTGGGTGCGGGCTAGTCAGGGTGTGTGCCCTGACACATGCATAGATGACATGGCACCCCCCACATGACCTTCAACCACATGTACATAAACACAGCCTAAGTGGGAACTGAGAAGTAACCTTCTTCTCACACTTCCCACTTTAGTCTAAGTGGCCAGGGACACCCTTTGTGCCGGGCCCATTAGTATGCACACCCATGCTACACCCTATCAGGCCCTCAGTGCTGGGTGACACATCCAGGTGCTCTTGACCCTGGATCGCTCCCTGACAGGTGCATAGTGTAGCACCTCACGCTTCAGGTACTCATCTGGTAAGCCCAAACCGGTGAGTTGTGTTTTTTTGAAGTTTCATTGACATTTTCCTTACCATCTGTTATTTGTTCCACCCTCAACATCTGCTCCAGATCCTGGTGAGTGAGCTGCATTATACACTGTGCAGACTCGCATGGTAGTGACTTGTTCAAGCATGGGACACCATGATGCCAACCAACAAAATGGAGATGATGCTCAAGCATGAATGAAAGTATGTTGGCAACTCTCCAGTTGTGCCCAAGCTCAGTTATCCCTGTTGCCTCCACTACAAGTAGATGTCAGATGAGCAATCAGACAGCATGTGTCAGGGACAGCTCCGAAAGCGGTGAGGTCCTGGCATGAGGGACTCGATGGGACAGGTGTTGGCTATGCATAGTGGCAGTCCCGTTGCAGGGTGAGCATCCCTGACCACTTATTCTGAAGTGGGAAGTTGAATTATCATTAAAGGGGAAAAGCTACAGTACTTACCTGAAGTGGGAAGTTGAGAAGAAGGCTGCTTCTTCTGTTCCCACCCCAAGCACTATTATATACATGCGGTTAGGGTCACGTGGGGGAAGCCATGTCATCTCCACACACAGCTGCACCTCCCTGGGTGTCTCCATGGGAGATCCCAGAGGTGGCCACTCAACAGGTGGGAGTGCGCACAGCATGTGTGGCAATCAGGGGAGTGGGGTCAGGTATGTAGTGGTACATGGAGAAAAGGGAAATCGACTGTAGAATAGAAATAGAGAGAAAAGGGGAAAAGGGGAAAGGAGGGACAGGGAGTGATAGTGGGGGGAGTGGAGTAGAGCAGTACGGTGTGGGGTGCGGTGCAGGGTCAGGCAGGTGTGCCCTGACAGCATGGCAAAAGGACATACAAATGATTGCTTTAAGCTGCCCAGCACACTCAGTGCAGTGTTGGGGATGCAAGCCGTAGGTCTCATCTGCAAAGGTGAGACCTTCCTTCCTTTTTAATGTGGGTGTGTGGTAATCCACATCGTTCGCATCACCCTCAACCTCTGATTTGATGGCTGTGTTTCTGTCAGGGACAGCTCCGAAAGCGGCGAGGTCCTGGTGCAAGGGACTCGATGGGACAGGTGTCAGCTATGTGTAGCGGTGGTCCCGTCATGGGGTGAGCATCCCCGACCACTTAGTCTAAAGTGGGAAGTTGAGAAGAAGGCTTCTTCTTCTGTTCTCACCCCAGGCACTATTATATACATGCGGTTGGGGTCATGTGGGGGGAGCCACATCATCTCTGCACACAGCCACACCTCCCTGGGTATCTCCATGGGAGATCCCAGAGGTGTGCTGCTCTGTAGGCAGGAATGCATGCAGCAGGTGCGGCGATCAGGGGAGCGGGGTTAGGTGTGTAATGATAAGAAGGAAGAAAAGGGGAAAGGGAGAATGGGGAATGATAGTGGGGGAAGCAGAGTCGGGTGGTGCAGCAGTGCGGGGTCAGGTGGGGTGTGCCCTGACAGTTTCCCATTCCATTTCCCAAATACCTGTCCAGATCATTGCTGAAATGGACACTTTGCTTCATGTGCATCATGACAGTCTTCATGAGGCTTGAGGCACCAAATACCTTGCTGGTAGATTTATCAGGGTTCGTAAATGCCCCAAGATGTTGAAGAAAGGTTCTGCACCTATTTCAGCCAATGCAGGCTAGGAGACAAATTGCTCATACCTCTGTTTAATGGCATCGGGTTGATATGGTGTCAGGGACTGGTCTGGGGTCGAGAGTGTCTGGGTATATTGCCTGGTGCTGAGGGCCTGGTGGGGTATGAAGCAGGCACATGTGGCAATGGGCCCGGTGCAGGCAGGCATCCCTGAAGTGGGAATGGTGTGAATTGTCATTAGAAGGAAAACTAAACTACTTACCTGAAGTGGGAATGTGTCAGGGACAGCTCCAAAAGCGGCAAGGTCCCAGTGTGCGGGACTCGATGGGATGAGTAGCGGCTATGCATAGCAGCGGTCCCATCATGGGGTGAGCGTCCCCGACCACTTAATCTGAAGTGGGAATTGTCAGGGCACACCCACCTGACCTGTGAGGTCTTAGGGTGGCTCAGCACACAAGGCCGTAAGTGATACAAGATAGTGTATTTTACAGTGGTGTGTAAGCGGTTACCCGGAGGTTCCCACTTGCCCACGTGACTATGTGTATCTAATTTACATGTGACTCGGGGTTCGGGGCTATTGCCCTGACATGACCCCACGCCACACCCCATGCTGTACTGCACTACTCTGCTCCCCCCGCTATCACTCCCCATTCCTCCTTTCCCATTTTCCCCCTTTCTCTCTATTTCTATTCTATGGTCGATTTCCCTTTCTCCATGTACCACTACATACCTAACCCTGCCCCCCTGATCGCTGCACACACCACACACACTCCCACCTACTGAGTGGCCACCTCTGGGATCTCCTGTGGAGACACCCAGGGAGGTGTGGCTGTGTGCAGAGATGACATGGCTTCCTCCATGTGACCCTAGCTGCATGTATATAATAGCACCTGGGATGGGAACAGAAGAAGCAGCCTTCTTCTCAACTTCCCACTTCAGGTAAGTACCATAGCTTTTCCCCTTTAATGATAATCCAACTTCCCACTTCAGTGGTCAGGGACACTCACCCCATGATGGGATCGCCACTACACATAGCCAGTATTTGTCCCACTGAGTCCCGCACACTGGGACCTTGCCACTTTCGGAGCTGTCCCTGACAGGAATGTGAGTTATCATTAAAGGGGGGGACTACACTACTTGCCTGAAGTGGGAATGTGAGAAGAAGGCTACTTCTTCAGTTCCCACTCCAGCCATTATATACATACATGCAGGGTTGATCACGTGGGGTGTGCCACGTCACCCTCACACACAGCCATGTGTCAGGGCACACCTGCCTGACCCAGCTCCACCCAGCCCAACCTGACCCAGTACCCCACTGTCCACCCTTCCTTACCTCCTCCCCCTTTCCCTTCCTCCCTCCTCATTCTTCCTTCCTCACTCTCTTCCTATCCTACTTCTTCTTTATTCTCTCTTTATTCTACATGGATGACCTTCTTTGTATCAATGACCCATCTGCAGCGCGCCCACCATGTACCCAGCCTGGGCACCTTGGGTGACCTCCCGCTGTGCCCAGTACACGTGCCTGCACCGGATGCCCTCGGGATCTCCCACGGAGACACCCGGGTGGTTATGGCTGTGTGTGAGGGTGATGTGGCACCTGTCATGTGATCAAAGCTGCATGTATATAAACGAACCTGAAGTGGGAACCAAAGAAGTAGCCTTCTTCTGCTGTCAGGGACTCATCTGGGGTCGAGGGGGCCCAGGTGTAGTGTCCGGGGCTGAGAGCCTGGCAGGGGGCGGATCGGGCATGCATACTGACAGGCCCGATGCGGGACAGTGGCCCCTGGCTGCTTAGACTGAAGTGGAAAGTTGAGAAGAAGGCTACTTCTTCAGTTCCTACTTCAGGTTCGTTTATATACATGTGGCTTAGATCACATGACAGGTGCCACATCACCCTCGCACACAGCCATAACCACCTGGGTGTCTCTGTGGGAGATCCCGAGGGCATCTGGTGCAGGCACGTGTACTGGGCACAGTGGGAGGTCACCCAAGGTGCCCGGGCTGGGTACATGGTGGGCGCGCTGCAGATGGGTCATTGATACAAAGAAGGTCATCCATGTAGAATAAAGAGAGAATAAAGAAGAAGTAGGATAGGAAGAGAGTGAGGAAGGAAGAATGAGGAGGGAGGAAGGGAAAGGGGGAGGAGGTAAGGAAGGGTGGACAGTGGGGTACCAGGTCAGGTTGGGCCAGGTGGAGCCAGGTCAGGTGGGTGTGCCCTGACACCATGGCTCTCCGGGTGTCTCTGCGGGAGATCCTGAGAGGGTCCATTGCAGGTGTGAGGTGAGCACAGCGGTGGTGACAGCGATATAGGGATGGTAAGATACAGGAGGGGGAAAGGGCATGCACGCCGGTGATACATTGAACAGCGGGAAAGGTGGTCCATGTAAGAGAGAGAGAAAGAAAGAAGAAAGAAAGAGGAAAGAAAGAAGATGTGGTGCAGAGTGGGGTCAGTGTAACAGGGAATTTATCCCAACATCACACAGGCTCACAGGGGGGACAGTAATCTCCTGCCTGCCTCTCTCAATCTCACCAAAGGTCCTTGTAGTACGGTGCTGTATAGTTGTGGCTGTGCAGTCACAGGACTACCCCAACTACACTTGCCAATGTATGTACATGAAAGAATGCAGGAGCACTGTTTTGTAGTGCAAGGGTTTATCCCTGCAACATACAGGCCTAGCTCTTGATTGCAGTCCCTTGCAATCTCCAAAAAGAAACAACAAAGAGCAAAAGAAAGTCGACCATAAAAGAAAAGAAAGTGAAAACAAACCAACTCCGCACGGTGTTAAATGCCATGTGACCTCTAAACCTTCCCACACAATCTCAATGTGCGCGCTCAACTCCATCCTGCTCCTCTCTCCCATCCTCACGATAAAAACCTCCTAATTTGCAGCTTTCCAATGATACCAATTTCGTCCAAATTGGCCCAGTGGAAGCTGAGATATGATGAAGTTGGAACCGCGGAAGTCACATGGGGTGCGAAGGCATGAGAAGACTCCGGTAACTCTCCCAGAACAAGCGCTCGCATGCTCAACAACTCCTCACTCACTCAATCATCCAACTCAGCCCTCAACCCTCATCACATCACCACTCATCATCTGGCTCCAGCGCCAAATTACACCCAAAACTCGCGCTACCATGCGTGCCACTGGAGAACCACCGGGCAAATGGGAGGATTGGGCACAGTAATATGCCCCATTTCCACTCCCATAACTAACCCGCATGTGCACGGTTACTAACTTCGCTCACATCGGCATAGAACTTCGCAGATCCAACGTGTGATCAACTTCGCGCTCGAAAACCAGTGGATTCGTCGCTAAGGCCGGGAGGCCTTATCTCTTCTAGCTCGTACTCGGCGCTGTTGTGTACTGGGCTCGGCTTGTCTCTGGCTGCAGCATCGTGCGACTCGTGCACGGGCTCGGAATCATCATCAGAAGCGGGGAAACCGAAGCTAGGGCCGGGAGGCCTTAGCTCTTTGAACTTGAACTCCACTCACATATCGGAGTTGCCACGATAGGCACGTGCATGGGCTCGGGATCGACGTCGGATGACAAACTGATGCTAAGGCCGGGAGGCCTTAGCTCTTTTGGCTTGAGCTTGATGCACTCTGGCTGGGGTGTCGCGCAACTCATGCGCGGCTCGAAATCATCATCAGGAGGGGAGTCGTGCTAAGGCTGGGAGCTGGCGATGCTGCCATGCTAGGCATCGTGCAATGGTAGTCGGAACCGCAAAAGGAAATCGTATAAAATCCGAAAGAAGGTTGTCCGGCTAGTGGAGGGGTTCGTGGGTCGTCATACCGAGGAATAACGGTGTGTCAAACTTGGGAAAACTCTGAAGAAACGCGGTAAGGCTTCGAAATCGGCTGAACAAACGCTGCCCGCCTGCGGCTCAACTCGGGAACCACTAGGGGGGACAATGCAGGCTTAAGTGGCAACAGAAAATTCTGCGCTTGACTGACAGCCTCAGAGCCTTGAGCGGCAACAATGTGTATGTTTGGCACTTGGCTCGTGAACACGGATATCGAAGGAACTCTGATTCCTTTTGTAAACTCTGGCAATCGGCAATGCAATTTGTCAGCACACGGTGTAGAATCTAGCTCGGACGGAAATGGTGGTGTGGTTTCGCATGTAAGAAATGACCGTGCCGGTCGCGTGATAACTTGAAAGAGTGTTGTCTGGCTGAGGAAGGGGTTCGGATATCACGGTATCGAAGATTAGAGACGTGTCAAACTTGGAAAAACTTGGAAAAACCTGGTAAAGCTTCGAAATCAGCCAAACAAACGCTGCCCACCTGCGGCTCAACTTGGGATCCGCCAGGGGGGACAACCCAGGCTTAAGCGGCAACAGAAAACTCTGCGCTTGACTGACAGCCTCGGAGCCTTGAGCAGCAACAACGCGTATGTTTGGCGCTTGGCTCGTGAACACAGATATCGTAGGAACTAGGTTGCTCTTGTAAACCTTGGCAATCAGCAGTGTGGATCATCGATACATGGTGTAGAATCAAGCTCAGACGGAAATGGCACTGGTCTTGCATGTAGAAATTAAGCGTGTAGGTCGCGTCTGTTGAAAAATCATAAGAACCACTGTAAGAACTTGAAGGAATGGCATCTGACTGAGGGAGGGGGTCATGAATCATGCACTGTGGGAAGTCCCCCCATCAGATTGTACTGGGTTGTACCATCACCTAATCGAAAATGCCGGGAGTCCCTATCAGCTTTTTGGAAATGCTTGGTCGTGTGTAGTACCAGGGCTACCTAGCATCTGGATTCTGACTTACATATTGATACCAAAAGACAATTTTGCACATTAACTTAGAGGATTCCAATCCCTCATTCTCATCATCGCTGAGTTCTATGTCCTCCCTTTTCAAGTCTGTCCAGGTGTGGGAAGTTCCCCATCAGATTGTACTGGGTTTTACCATCACATTAAAATACTTATCATTTTCTTCAAAATGTGGCAGCTGCTCAGTTGAGTGGAGTACCAGGGCTACCGTAGGCATGTGATTGTTGGGAGCAAGGAGACCATTGGGGAGAGTGGAAGCGCGGGGCGCTAATGTCGGTTTTGGGTTCATCCTTGTCGGTTTGGGAGTTGCCATTTACTTTGGAACTTCATCTCACCTGTCATCTCTCTTATCTCTGTGTTCCCCCCACACTCATCCAATCAATGCTGGATATCCGTAATATGCGCAGCCATGTTTTTCTTGGCTGGCCCTCATTTTCTGCATCCTAATACGTGCTTCAATGCTTACTATTGCCAATCCAGGTTGAGTGATCTTGCGCAATCAGCTCATCCGATCTTGGTGATCAAGCCTGCATTGCACCCTTTGGTGGGAGCCATATCTGTGTCTGCTATTTCGTCTCTTCAATTCTTGAGTCCGACACTGTGGGCCCATGCTCTGTTGCACTGTGCACACTTCCATTCCAATAGTCAGGCTTGTACAATTGGACGCATTCCCATGCATTTTGACGTTGTAACGGGTCTATCAATCTAGACTCATGGCTCAGGTCTAGGGGGGGTAGGTCTCTCTCTATCTCTCAGGTGTGAAGTGGGGTATATTGGTCCAGTCGAGTCTGGTGCTGATACTCTCTAACAAACTATACAGCAGGTCACGGAAGAGTCCGATAAAACAAATAAGGAAAGAGCATCACATGATGATAAGGAAGTGGAAACATCAGACTCTAGACACCGTAAATGGAATCAGAAAAATAAGGAAAAATAGGAAAGTGTGTAAGGAGTGTGAGGGAATATAGGCTACATGTGATGGATGTGAGGTGCTTGCTGAGGGTAGTAGAATCGCAGGATTTGGCTCATTTATGGTACACCGGCAAATCCCTGTGACAATGTGTTCTTCACTCATTGATGCCAAGATTTTGGGCCAACCGACATGGAAGGACGCAGACCAGATGTGTTATCATGGCATTGCCCAATGCACTGTTGCAGAGCCTGCACTGGTGCCTAATCACAAAGTGTGCCTACTACTATGCTCTTAACTTTCCTCCCCTTCCAATTTCCTTGCTAACTTTCTACTCCAGGAAACAATCAAACTTCCCAAAAGTGACTGGAATTGGAAGACAATAGCTTCCTCCGTGGCTAAAAGGCGAACTCCCATTGGTGAGGTACAAAGAGTTCTGGAACCCCACAGGTCGGGTTTCACAGATGAGCAAACTATGTGTTCCCCACCGTTCACCCCACCATTCACCTCATCATTTGCTTTGCGATCTACCTGCCATATTTACCCCACTGATTATTGTCATCCTATCTTCGAAACCGACTTGCTCTTGGGACCTATGCAGGCCCCACAGACCCCAAGGGGTTATCCCTGCAAAGGTGTGTTCAAGCGCAAGGTTTAGCACAAGGTTTTCTCAGCACCCTCAGTATAGCCTTGGGGTATTATTTTCTCCAACACTCGCAATGACAAGCGCCAGTGTATGCGTGTATTACTATATACCAAATGAATATATTATGATTTACTATTAAAACAGGTGGGGTTACCTATCAATAACTTCCAGGGCACCCTGTCAGTATTTCCGGGGTACCCCATCAGGATGGCCCCATCAGACTGCACATATCTGATAGGAGGTCCTGGCACTCGAAATCTGATGGTTGGCCCCATCAAATGGTAATGGGGCTACCTAGCAGGGCTGGTACCAGGGCAACCCTACACCATCTGCCAGGGTTACTTCCCACTGTGCGCGTAATTGAGGACTAACGGCGCATTGAACTCCGGTAAAACTTGAGAAACTCGGTGAAACTTCAAACGTTGGCAACCAAATGGTGTCCCCTGTGCCCTATCATAGGATCCGCCAGGCAGAACAACCATTGACTTAGTGGTAACAAAGAACTCCTGTGCCCATCTTGGGATCCGCCAGGCAGTTCAATCAACTCATGCTGGTGTATACCCACGCAACTTGTGCAGACCGCTCATGGATCCCAAACACAAGCTCCTGTGCCCTATCATAGGATCCACCAGGAGGGGACTCTTTTCCCTTGAGCAGCGACAAACATGCCCCTGTGCCCCATCTTGGGACCGCCAGGGGGCGCAGCCATGGTGACTTGTGACTTTAGACTCTGGAACGCATAGATCTTGGCTTGTACTTTGTCTCTTCTTGTAACTCTTGTAATCAGCGATGTAGTAGTTGATGTCCACAGGTGAATCAAGCTCAGAACAGAAAATGATGGTGATGTTGCATGAAAGAAAAAGATGATGTCCGCATGGCAGAAAACTGTATCAATCCCCCCTGTAAGGACCCCACTAATGTAACCAGGCAAAAGAGCTGCCCAGGCAAAGAGAGTAGGGACATGGGGGTAGAGTCTGAATCGGGTCGGAAGGAGGGAATGGATGGATGGTGGCGACAGTGCCGATACTGTGCCGTGGTCCGGGTGCTACTGACAACAATCAATAAAATCTCACAAAATAAGTACTCACTCCTGGTCACTCTGGACTATTGTCAGGAGTCAGAGATACTGTATCAATGTACTGGCCACACTCTGGCATCACTAGACTGGTCAAACAACTAAACTTCTTGGTGGGATGTTGTTAGACACTGGTCCGGGGTCGGCACTGAAGGTCGCCATTAGCGGGCCGCTATAGGCCGCGATGGCCGTGATGCCATGAACAAGGCCCGAGGGTAGGGCATTTGTCCTCAGCAACTCTAAAGGGAGTGCTGTGCCCCCTAGCTGTCTCTTGGCCCTCATTTTAGACTCACTGGGGTTGCCTTGTTGGGGTCAGGACTTAGGGGTCATGGTCACATCGATATTAGAGCTAAGGTACAATAAAGTATCATACAGGATATATATAGGAGGAAAGAATGAATGGAAGTGGACCCGGGCCGAAGGCCAAAGGGTCTGGAAGCAAACAAGAATAAGGAGCGGGGTTGGCCGCATAGCGGCCGGCAATGACCGAGGGTCAAAACAAACAATAACAGATAAATAAAGGAAGGAGTGTAGGGCCACGATAGCGGCGATGGTATCGTAGCGGTGCTGGACTTGGAGTTGGGCCGGAGTCAGGTGCAGGGATGGTAGCGGCCCTGTAGGGGCCAAGTGGGCGGGGTAGAGGAGTCACGCTGGGCACAGTGCTGGAGGCAGACTTGGAGCAGGAAGGTTGGTGTGGCTGTGGGGGAGTCGGCCAGGTGCAGGGGAGCCTAGGGGCAAGCGGGGGAGTGAGTGGGGAGTCCTCAGGGAGGATAGGGCTGAGGTCGGGGCTCGCGCTCATGCTCGCATAGCGGGAATGGGCTCAGGCAGCATTGGGATGGGCAGCTAACAGGCCGGAATGCATGGCCGTGACAGAAATACGCCTCTATGGCGACACAGAATAGCAAAGGAAGTGATGGAAAGGAAATACAAATAAAAGCAATGAAAACAATATCAGAAACAATAAAATGAATGATGGAAATAGTATCCCTCCTAATCGAGCATCCAACAACCTTCTCCCACCGCTTGAATGGACTCTCCTCTCTCGTAGCTTTCCAATGGTACTAATTTCATCCAAATCCATCCAGTGGTTCTTGAGATATGACTGGAATTGGGTGGCCACTAGATTGACAGGCATGGGAATCTTGACTGTAGGGCTGGAAATGCATCGGAAAAATAGGGGAAAATGAGGAAAGGGTAGAAAGGGTATCTGGGACCGTGTATAAGGTGCATCAGGTACAGGGTGTTTGTCAGGGTGTCAGAATCGTGATTTCTGGGCTTGTTTGTATGGTAGCAGAGATTCCTGCCTACATCGGGCAGGGCATGTCAGGGTGTGTGTCACGACCCAGCAATTCCCACAGTCAGGTGATCACTCCCCACACCTTCTCCCTCCTCCACTTCAACCCCATCAACTCTGCTACCTGCCTGACGCCACCTGAACAAGCCCATCACCCTTCCCCGTCACTGCTACCTGTTTCCACAGCCTGTCACGGGCCTATGAGTCATTCCTTATCACGCTTGTTTTCTTGACAGCCATTGTAATGGGTCTATCGCCTAGACTCGAGACAGAGAGAAGGGGGAGGGTGGTAGTGTGCATGGGTGTGGTTCGTGAGGCCGGGTCTTGGTCCGTGGGCGCTACTGAGTCTGCAAAAACCTCAAACAAACACTCACCTACGTCTCTCTTGGACGTCAAGGCTGAGTATTATGATGCGAGGAGTCTTAGACGTGAGCAACTAGCTCAGAGGGGGCGTTAGAGTCGTGGATGGTGTCTTTGCCACTTGGATGCAACTTCTGCTTGTCCCTTCACGGGTTTCAATACTAACTTGTTATGTACAAGTTGTTATCTAGTTTATATATGTTTGAAATGGAATGAATGGCATGGGGGAATGTAAACAGGCCGTTAGGCAACCGTAAATGATAATATCCAATTGGGAACAAAGAAACAATAAAAGAAATATGAATGAATGGGGAAAATGTGACAACGGGTCCGAAATGGGAATTGTGAAAATTAACTCCGCAACAGTTCGCCACAGCGCCCGCCTATCCTCCTGTCAGCAACCTCCTCGTCTCCAGCTTTCCAACGAGCTCCTATTCATCCCATTTGGTGCAGTACTTCTTGAGATGTGGCCATTGACAGGTGCTGTCAAGACCACATGAGAGTATACTCCGTGCTGAACCATCCGGGTATGGGATTGCCATTCTGGGAAATGCTCCGGGGGTGAAGAAGGGTGGTAGAGCATCACTATCGGGTGGAAAGACGGCTGGGTTGTGAGTGTGGGTATGGAGGTCTGGAGAGGGGGTGAAATTGGCAGCATGGTTGGGCATGGGAATTTTGCTTGGGGTTGTCAGGAATGATGGGGAAAATATGGAAAAATATGGAATGAGTGTAAGGAGTGTTGGATAGTGATAGAATGAGTATTGTGAGTGTCAGCGGATATGTACTGCGTGTTGGTGACCAAATTCCACAGAATCCGACTTTTTGCGGTACACAGAGTTGTCCCCACAACACCGTCCTTCTCCCACACCCTTTGTTTGTTTTCGTTCCTTCTTAAGCCCGCCCACAATCTCTGTGAGATCTGGCGACTTATTTCTATTCATTCCGTTACACATAAATACCGGTTGTATACTACCTCGTACTTTAGTTCGAAAATCAACTAGGGTTACCCCCTGCACTCTCTGTCTGACTCAGTCGCACCCTCTGACCTCTGAAATATCGGGGCCGCATCAAGTACGAGGCACAACACTCACGGACGAGTTGTTGAAGCCAAAACCCCACTTCGCCACGATTGTCTTCCCCACCCTTAACAGGTTGTTATGCCGAAGTAGCGGACCTTAACAGTCGCCGACGGTGAGTCACGGTAATGTTTTCCCACACCCTGACAGTGTGCCCTGACAGAATGGTGAGAAGAAGACTGCTTCTCTAGTTCCCACCCCAGGTATGTTTATATACATGGTGCTTGGGTCACATGGGGTTTGCCACATCATCCTCACGCACAGCCCCAGCCATCCAGGTATCCCCATGGGGGATCCCAAAGAGATCCGCTGCAGGTGCACATGCTGGGTGCACCAGGGGGTTGTCTGGAACACCCAGGGCTGGGTGTGTCGTTGTTGTGGGGACAACTCCGTGTACCACAAAAAGTCGGATTCTGCGGAATTTGGTCACTAACACACAGTACATATCTGCTGACGCTCCCGATACTCATTCTATCACTATCCAACACTCCATACACTCACTCCATATTTTTCCATATTTTCCCCATCATTCCCGACAGCCCCAAGCCAAATTCCCACGCCCAACCATGCCGCCAATTTCACCCCCTCTCCAGATCTCCATAACCACACATACAACCCAGCCATTTTTCTACCCGTTGGTGATGCTATACCTTCCTCCTTTACCCCTGGAGCACTTCCCAGAATGGCAACCCCATATTCGGATGGCTCAGCATGGTGTATAGCCTCACGTGGTCTTGACAGCACCTGTCAATGGCCACATCTCAAGAAGTACTGCACCAATTGGGATGAATGAGGGCTCGTTGGAAAGCTGGAGACGAGGAGGTTGCTGACGGGAGGATAGGCGGGTGCTGCGGCGAAGTGTTGCGGAGTTAACCTTCACAATTCCCATTTCGGACCCGTTGTCACATTTTCCCCATTCATTCATATTTCTTTTATTGTTTCTTTGTTCCCAATTGGATATTTATCATTTACAGTTGCCTAACGGCCCGTTTACATTCCCCCACTCCATTCATTCCATTTCCAACTCATATAAACTAGATAATAGCTTGTACATAACAAGTTAGTATTGAATAGACCTGTGAAGGGACAAGCAGAAGTTACATCCAAGTGGCAAAGACGCCATCCATGACCCTAACGCCCCCTCTGAGTTAGTTGCTCACGTCTAAGACCCCTCTCATCATAATACTCAGCCTTGATGTCCAAGAGAGACGTTGGTGAGTGTTTGTTTGAGGTTTTTGCAGACTCAGTAGCGCCCAGGACCAAAACCCGGCTCCACAAACCACACCCGCACACACTACCACCCTCCCCCTTCTCTCTGTCTCGAGTCTAGGTGATAGACCCGTTACATCGTGTGTGGATTGTGGACAGGTCAGTAGTACACTGTCAGGGCACACCTGCCTGACTGTCAGGGCACACCCGCCTGACCCGGGTCCACCCGGACCCACCTGGCCACACCACACCCGCTCCCCGCTGTCTATGCCCCTCCCCCCTCCTTCCTCCCTCTCCTCCCCTTTCTTTTCCCTCTTCCTTCCCCTTTCTTTATTTCATTCTTCTCATCTTCCTCTTCCTGTTTATTTCTTTCTATCTACACGGACCACCTTCCTTTGTATCGATGTACTATTGACCTGTCCAGCCCACACACCCCAGACAGCTTCCCGCTGTGCCCAGCACACGCGCATGCAGCGGACGCTCTCAGGATCCCCCATGGGGACACCCAGATGCCTGCGGCTGCCTCCGAGGATGACGTGGCACCCATCATGTGACTCAAGCTGCATGTACATAAATGTACCTGAAGTGGGAACCAAAGAAGTAACCTTCTTCTCACATTCTCCACTTCAGGTAAGTAGTATAGTTTTCCCCTTTAATAATAATAACACATTCTCCACTTCAGCCTGAGTGGCCAGGGACCACTGTCCCAGATCGGGCCCACCAGTACGCATGCCCGCTCCACACCCTGCGACGGCCTCAGTGCTGGACATTACCCCTGGGCCCTCTCGACCCCGGACGCGTCCCTGACACTGACCCAGCTCCACCTGCCCTCACCCACCCTCACCTGGTATCCCACTTACCTTTATTCCTCACCCTTCATCACTGTTCCTCATTTCTTGTTCTTCCTTCCTTTTGTTCTTTTGTTCTTTCTTCTATCTTTATCTACATGGATGACCTTTCTCCATATCTATGTATTATCGACCCGCCCGCAAAACATGCACAACACACCTAGCCCCAGACAACCCGGATGGCCTCACGGTGCAACCCAGCACACACCCTCAGGATCCCCCACGGGGACACCTGGGTGACTGCGGCTGTATGTGGGGTGACATGGCAAACCTCATGTGACCCAAGCCACATGTACATAAAAGTGCCTGGGGTGGGAACTGAAGAAGTAACCTTCTTCTCACTATTCCCACTTCAGTCTGAGTGGCCAGGGACCATCGTCCCACATTGGGCCCATCAGTGCGCATGCCCACTCCACACCCCACAAGGGCCTCAGTGCCAGGTGTTACACCCAGGCCCCCTTGACCCCGGATGCATCTCTGACATACATTGATCAAAGGGAAGTCATCCATGTAAATAGAAATAGAAAGAATAAAGAATGATACAGAGGAAGTGTCATATCCATACAACTCCGGACCTCCACTCCTGTTCTGCACTTCCATCTCCTCCAGAACTCCACATTCTCCACCTCCTCCTCCCCTGTTGGTTGTTGAGAGCCCACTCTACCTCTGGCTCCAACACAACGTCCAACACTACCTCCAGTCCGACTCCAGTTTACTCCAGGTCCGATCCCAACCAGGTGGAGCCGGGTGGGGTGGGTGTGCCCTGACATATGGGCTGGAAGGATATGAGTAAGTTATTTGTGCCTTTCCTGCATAAACCTTGTACCTGAATGCCTTTATCCCATCATAGAAGTTCCTCATGGCTAAGGCACTATCCTCTGTGAGGGGTAGGCCCATAGCTTTGACCATTTCCGCAATCATTGGTGAGCTCATAAATGCAATAGTCGAATCCCAAGGGGCAAGCTTGTCATCTGCTATGAACCCCACTAATGCCACCCCAACAGGATGAATGGAGTTGAGTGTAGCGAGCTATCAGCAAAATTTTCAGTACAATCAATTGAAATAGTTACTGGATTCTGTACTATACCTGAGCAGCATATTTTCCCATTATTTTCTGCAACAGATAAAGGCCTTCATTTGGTTGAGCCTCCCTCTTGTCCTTCGATAGAACAAGGTCCCCACAATGTATCAGAATTTTATCATAGAATGCTTTTGCTTCTTCTGCCTGGTCAGGGTACTTCCTATCGATATCCTGTTGCTGTAATTTATGCAGGCATGCTGCTTCTTGACTGTCAATTCCAGCTAGGAAATGATTAGTCCCTAATATCTTGCGAGTATGTGGTTAACTTACAGTGAAGCTTAAGCCATGTTTGCCTAGCTGTTTGGCCTGCTTCAGTGGGATTGTGTAAATGGAACCTCTTCATAACTTCTTGTGGGGACTTCCCCTTTTTCTGTGTGTAGCCGGCAATGCAAGCTTCTAAAAAAACTGCAGGGGGTCTTTGAGTATTTCTAAACGGTGTAAGCAACAGAGACACCAACACACCTTCAAGGCTCAAATCATCTGTAACGAGTCCCTTCTCTAGTATATCTCCAATATCTCCGACTGTCTCAATAGATGAATGACCCCATATTTTCTGCACAATTCCCTTCACAATTTGATTGGGGGGGACAAGTGGTTGGATTGTGGCCTGTCTTCAATGGAAGTATGTTGTGCAATTGTTAGATGAACGTGCGGAGTTGTCCAGAAGCAGAGAAGGGACTCAGGAGTGGAGGGACCTTGGCCTCAGCAACTCAAGTGGAGCGCTGTGCCACTGCTTGTTGTCTAAGGTCGTCCTTAACTTCAGGTTAGCAGGGGGAGTCTCTTTGGGGGACAATCCAGTTGTCATGGTCATCGATTTCAGACTGGGGGTACAGGAAACTAAGTACAGAGTATATATATGACGATACAGGAGTGGAGTCAGAGAACAAAGGGAACTGGAAGGAGGACAAAGGGGGACTGGATGAGGGAATGACCCCAAGGGTCAAGGGTTGGGACTCTATGGTGCTTCCCAAAAGGGCAAGGCCAAGAGGGGAAGGAGTGGAGGGGGTTGTGGGGAATGACAGCTGACTAATATGGAAAGGAAGCAGCTGTCTAAATAAGGAAGAGGCAACAAGAGGATTAAATGACACCATACAGTAGAGACTGCAGGGTCCGGAGTAAGTTCCAGAGGTCTGGAGTCGGAAGTCTAAGTTGTCAGGGCACGCCCTGACACACTCCGCCTGACCGCTGCTCTGCACTGCTTCTCCCTCCTCTCCCTCTTCCTTTCTCCTTTCTTTCTTTCTTTCTTTCTCTCTCTCTTACATGGACGACCTTTCCCACTGTTCAATGTATCACTGGCATGCATGCCCATTTCCCCTCCTGTATCTTACCATCCCTATATCGCCACCACCGCCGCCACACTCGCCCCGCACCCACAGCGGGCCTCCCAGGATCTCCCACGGAGGCACCCGGAGAGCCATGGCTGTGTGCAAGGGTGACATGGCATGCCCCATGTGATCGATCCCACATGTATATAATAACAGCTGGAGTGGGAACCTGTCAGGGCACACACCCTGACTAGCCCGGACCCGGACCCGCTTCCGGACCCGCTTCCACCCGCTGTGCTTCCCGCATGCATGCACGCTCCATGCGCCGCATGCTCCGGACCCGGTTTCTACCCCCTCATGTGACTTCCGGGTATCCCCGGAAGTTTTGCTGATATTGTGGCCACTGTGGGAAGATGAGAAGTTAGCTTCCTTCTCATCTCCTTACCCACAGTAGTAGGATTGTGCCCTGGATAGGGCTGGCCAGACCAGAGGCTGTGGACCATAGGGGAGGGTCATGGGGACCCGGGAGTCGACCCCTGACAGAACCGAAGAAGTAGCCTTCTTCTCACATTCCCACTTCAGTGGTCAGGGATGCTCACCCTGCAACAGGATTGCCGCTACGCACAGCCACTATTCATCCCACCAAGTCCCACATGCCAGGACCTCACCACTTCATAAGTCCGGAATATTGGCAAGACGTAATACATGAAATGTAATAAGGAATACAAGGAGATAGATGGAGGAGGAGGTCAAAGTCCGGAGGCGGAGATGTGACCGGAGTTCCGGAGGTGGAGGTGCGATGGGGTTCTGGTACAGGAGTCCGGAGCCGGAGGTATGGAGCATCACAAACTCTGGTCTGGAAGGTATGAGGTTGGGATCAGACCCGGAGCAAACTGGAGTCGGACTGGAGGTAGTGTTGGACATTGTGTTGGAGCCAGAGGTAGAGTGGGCTCTCAACAACCAACAGGGGGAGGAGGTGGTGGTGGAAGTGGAGTTCTGGAGGAGGAGATGGAGGTCCAGAAACAGGAGCGGAGGTCCGGAGTTGTATGGATATGACAGCAATAAGCACTTTCAACTCTGCAAATGGGCCATCTGTAGCTCTGAGGAAGTTGTTGGCAGTGGAAGCCATAGTCAACAAGGTCATGCCACTGGAGAAAGTGGCCTGAAGGGTCAGAATGGATGTGTCAAATGCATTTGAAGATGCATTCTGTGGGAGGGAAGGCATTCTTGGGGGATTTCTTGTTCTACCAGTGATTTTTGGTTTGGGGAGAATGGAAAATTTTCCTCAAATTTGCATCTGAACTACCAATTTTGATCTAGCAACAAGCCTGAAGAGAGGAATTTGTGTCTACACCATTTCACCAGCCTTTACCCTGTTCGACCCATCCTCTTGCAACCTTGTATCAGGTAGCAGACACAGAATTCAAATGGAAAATTGGACATTCTGACCTTTTCCTCAATGCTACACATCTACACCCATCTGCAACCAACTACAGGCCGATTTCCCCTTTGGCACCCCATTTGACTTGTTTGCCGGTCCAACACAGTGTGCAAGAGCTCTAAGTGGTGCTCTGGAACATCGAGCAGGCCGCAATCGGAGCCACTATTTGTAAGTATGGTCAGGGTTTCTGTCAGAACTGTGTGAATCTTCACTGATGGTAGCTGTAGGCGACCGAACGTTGCCCACTAGTGGTACAGGCATCCTACACATGACCAAGCTTTAGCGAGGGATAAACCCCACCGATCTCGAGGCTGAGGCTACTTGTCAGAGACCAGATTCAAGATGAAGGAATGTCTCCATAACGGAGGGCTTCGGCCTCAGCGACTTCTGCCAAGAGCGCTGTGCCTAGTGACACATCCATGCCCTAACTTACTGACTGGCAATTAGAACCTAGGGGGGTAACTCTAGTTGATTTTACTACTGGGGCGTAACCTATGTACAAGTGGGATATATATATGGTTACAGCGGAGACGGTTCTGCAATTGGCAGAGCCGAACAGAGCGGAGCTAATGGGGTTTAACCATTAGCCGACTGAATATTACCGACGAGTCGGTTTGCGGGGTTAGCGGAAAGGCAGGCAATAACCCAGAAACGGAAAGGAGGGATAGGCCCGAAGGTGGGCTCTGCAGGGCAGGCGAGTGTATTGCCCAGCGGAGGCGGGGGTGTGCCAGCGGACGTCGGAGCTGTCCGGAAGTGTTCGGGGCTCCGTACTTAGGGAGGCGTAGGTAATAAATTGAAATGAGGGGGTGGTGACCATCGAGGGGTACCGAGAGGTTTGCGGAATACGGGGGCTCCGAGGTTGGTGAGGGAGGAGCGGAGTTAGAACAGAGGGATCGGAGAGTCCGGAAGTCGATGGCCGGGGATGGATATGACACTACTTAGGCGAGTGAGCCGGGATTTCGGCTTCAATGACTTGAGGAGGAGCGTTGTGCCTTGTTCTCGACGCGGTCCCGATGCTTCAGAAGGTCAGAGGTCTTACAGGGAACAGAGGTAAGCTTAGGGGTGAATTTCTAGTTGATTTCGAACTACAGTACAAGCATTAGTTACAAGCTGTATATAAGCGCTAGGGAACTGAATAGGGAATAAGTCACCAGATCTCACGGAGATTGCGGGCGGAGAAAAGAAGGAGGAAAACAAACAAGGAGCACGTGTTCAAGACAGCGAAGGTCAAACGTGACCTTCGCCATGAGATAACAAGGTGCGGTGAAACATGGGACAACAGGTCGCGGCACTCTGCACCGCTAGGTCGTTCAACGACAATTAGGAGAGGGGTTGTGGAGAGGTGGCAGGAAGGGGTTGGATGGCGATGGGTGGCAAGCGGAGTGTGTGGGGAGTGTTCGGGCATGGGAGAAGGTCAGGGAGGAGGTCATCTGACCCCGGGGAACGCCGGGTCATGACAGTTTCAATGTAAATAATCGGCATGTGAACAAAATGTCCCTGGATCTGAATCATGTGTGTCGGCAGAGACAGTGGGGCCCAGGCCACATCCCTCAATAACCCAAATGGTGTAATCTGCGCAAGGTCTATGGAGGTCAGGTGTAGTGGGTGGTGGCAGTGCCACCCCCATTTGACCACATTCATACCCCATCACTCCTATATCACACGACTACATGCATTCCCCCAAACAGGACATAGCCACCTGTCGAAATCCCCAGGTCACCGATATCCCAAAGACTCATGTCCAAAAAAGTATTTTGCATTTTTCTCAATTACTTGCTTGTCAATTTAGTCTCAAATTATATATTCTGGAAGCTATTTGAAGGGGCTATCCAACTACACAAAGTGTGTTGACACCATGGGAAACAGTCCTGACACCCCTTCAGACAGTGGCCAGCATTGTGCACAGACATTGAGTTGGACAGCCACACTAACCCAAAGACTCATGTCCAAAAAAGTACTTTGTGCTTTTCTCGATAATTTATTGGTCAATTCAGTCTCAAAATATATATTCTGGGAGCTATTCAAAGGGGCTATTCAACTATGTAAAGTGTGTTCAGACTGTGGGAAACAGTCTTGACATCCCTCTACACAGTGGTCAGCATGTGCAAGACCATGGGATGGATGAGTATGGCATTCTGGGACAATTTGCAACCATTGAATCAAACTGAATTAGGACATCTGAGGATGTTTGCAACAAATGAATGAAACTGAATGGCCAGGATGTCCTAGGAGTTTATAGTGAAAAAGGCCTTTTAGGCCCCATGCAAACATCCTGAGGTCCCCCTATAAAGGCCCACATAGTGGTTGTCCAAGGTGAACATCAACTCCCCTTGTGCTGATTTTACTTTTGGTTTTTCTTGAGTTGGCCAAACAAGCAAGCTATTAGAGCAGAAATGACCGAATTTATTGTGCATGAAATAATATTGGGGCATGTGATCAAAATGTCAGAATTCCCACAAAATCAGCATCAGAATTCTCATGAATTGTGACCATGCAAGTGACCTTGGAAGCAAGGTAATGTTACAGAATTCCTGCTACTCTGGAGCGGGTCTTGTAAATTTTTCGACCTTGATTGAATGCATTTGATGACAAGGTCCTCTATTATTGCCAATTTGGTATAACCCAGGTCCTCCCAACAATTTCACTTATACCACACCACTCTCATGCCACTTACAGCACTTTTGAGGGAATCTGTCCAATAAAAAGTGAAAGGGGTATGAATATGTTTCATGGGAAATCACCCTCGGAAATTGGCCATTCAGTGAAATTTTTATTATCAATCAGTTAAACCATATTTGTCAGGGCATGCCCCGACATGCCCCACCTGATCCCCGCTCCGCTTCCCCGCTCCGCACCGCCTCTCCCTCCTCTCCCTCTTCCTTTCTCCTGTTCTCCTTTCCTCCTTTCTTTCTTTCTCTCTTTCTCTTACATGGACCACCTTTCCCACTGCTCAATGTATCACCGGCACGCATGCCCATTTCCCCTCCTGTATCCTACATCCCTATATTGCTGCCACCACCACCACACCCGCCCTGCACCCACAGTGGGCCCTCTCGGGATCTCCCGCAGAAGCACCCGGAGAGCCGTGGCTGTGTGCAAGGGTGACATGGCACACCCCACGTGATCATTCCCGCATGTATATAATAACAGCTGGAGTGGGAACCAAAGAAGTAGCCTTCTTCTCACATTTCCACTTCAGACTAAGTGGTTGGGGACGCTCACCCCGCAACGGGATCGCCACTACACACAGCCGCTATCTGTCCCACTGAGTCCCGCATGCCAGGACCTCGCCACTTTCGGAGCTGTCCCTGACAATATTGCAATACAGTATGTTAGCACCACCAGCCCATTGGCAATGACAACTGGTCCTCATTGATGATGGCTGCAGCACCAAAGGACCCAGCTCTCAATTGGCTGAACCACCATGGACATGTTTAGCTCTGAACTTCTGCCCACCACCACTGTCTCATGATCAAGCACACTGCCACAGAGATCAAGCATCTCCTTGTCCTAATGTCTAAAACTGGGAGATCGCACAGGTGACCTGTCTCAGCAATCAAACAGTGCATCATATTCACCCAACTTGCAGGCAAAGGATCCCCTTTGGGAGCATTGGCAACCATGGGGGTAGTGGCAAACTCAACAACTGGGGTTGGATGTGAGTACAATAGATCGCAGTCATCAGTTGTGTCAGAGACCGGATGCAGGATGAAGGAGACATCCCATGGTGGAGGGCTTTGGCCTCAGCAACTTAGACCAGGAGCACTGTGCTGTCAGGGCACGCCGCTCCGCTCCACGCCACACCCTCCCATTGCTCCTCTTTCCCTTTCTCCTTTGTCTTTCTTCTTCTTTCCTTTCTTTCTTTATATGGACAACCTCTCCTCTTACCCATTGTAGCACGGACATGTCCAATGCTGAGTACTCCATGTGGGTACTGCACCGCCGGATACACTGCACATCCTGATTTGTACTTCTCTCCTCTGACACTCGGGATCGCCCACAGAGCCATCCGTGATAGCCTGGCTCCACCCAGGCTGACATGGCACCCCCCATGTGACCCGTTCCCACCTGTATATAAACCGAGCCAAAGCAGAACTTCTTCTCACTACTGCTTCAGGCAAGTATCTTACTCTAGCTTGTTGAAGTGGCATTCCAATGCCCTTTGTCACCACGGTTATTGTTCCCTTTTATGGGAAGTTTTACTGCTTTAACGCTTTGGCCTTTGTTCCGTTGTGCCACTCAGAAATGTATATAAGCGTAATGTGAGCTGAGAGCATGATATCTAATGACACTGTGATATCATGCTCAGAGGATCGGGCTGCAATGCCACGATAATAACATAGCTTAGTTTAGCCTTTCATCCTAATAACAATCACTACTGCTTCAGCCTAAGGAGCCAGACAGGGATGCGAGCCTGAGTGAGGGCCTCTCGCCATACATTCCCGTTACTCCACCGCTGCCTGGGCTACTAGCACCAGGGGCTACACCACTACCCCCGCCTCTCCTGTACCATCCCTGACATGTGCCTAGCTACACGTCCGTGCCCTAATTTACTAACTGGCAACAAGAACTTAAAAGGGGGATAACTCTAGTGTCATATCCATACAATCCTGACCTCCGCTCCGGGCTCCCGGAACTCCGAACCTGACTTCCGGAGTCTTACTTCCCTTCCGTCACCTCCTCCTTGCTGACTCCCAAGAGGTTATCCCACCTCCGGCTCGGACACCACCTTCGGTCCGACTCCGGAACATTCCGGGTCCGACCCCAACCTCGACACCTTCCAGACGAGTACGCAAAACCTATGCTCCCGACTCCGGACCTCCGCTCCAGTATCCCGTTCACGTCTCGTCTCCGGAACCTCCGGTCTTAGTTCTGACCTCGGACTTTGACCCCACCTCCGCTTATACCCATTGTATTGGTTAGCTCATTCCATTTAATTACCTTTGCCAATATTCCGGAGTTTAACCTCCGAGTTCGGACTTTCCGGACTTACTCCGGACCTTGCAACTATTGCATTGTCCATTTCAATTCCGCTATTCTCCCTCATTCCTATTTGGGCTGCTGCTTCCTTTCTATTCAGTCAGCTAGCCATTCCCCACTCCCAACCTCCTTCCTTCCTCCTTGGGCCTTGGCCCTTCATTCCTCCTTTGAGAAACACCATTGAGTCAAACCCTTGACCCTCGGTGTTGTTCCTCTTTCCATCTCCCTTTGTCTCCTTTCGTCCTACCCTTGCTCCTTCTGATTCCGGACCCCTCCTTATATACAATGTACATAGTAACTTGTAACCTCAGTCCGAAATCAACTTGAATTCCCCCAAGAGACTTTCCCTCTGCTAGATCCGAAACTAGGGACCCCTAGGACAACCAGCAATGGCACAGCACTCCACATGAGTCGCTGAGGCCAAGGTCCCTCCACGCTAAGTCTCTGATTCCACTCCGGAGTCGTCCGTTTCCGCCCCATTCTAACATCTAGTTTATTTTATCACTAGGGTGTAACCTATCTGCAAGTTATGTATATATAGTTACATGGGGGGCAGGCCCGTGAACGACAGGACTGAGCGGAATGGAGCTAATGGAGTTACATGTTAGCCAACTGAATATTTGTCAGGGCATGCTGCCTCCTTCTCCCTCTCCTGTCTGTCTTCCTTGCTTTCCGTCTCCCTTTCCTTTCCCTCTTTCTTTCTTCCCTTCTTTCTCCACACGGACGACCTTCTCCTTCATACCTGTAGCCTGGACATGTTCAATGCCAGGTACCCCACAGGGGTACCACACTGCCAGACATGCCATGCACCTCTACTTGTATTTCTCTTCTCTCTGACACTCAGGATCACCCGTGGAGCCACCCACGATATCCCGGCTCCATCCAGGAGTGACGTGGCACTCTCACATGACCGATTCCCACCTGTATATAAACCGAGCTGAAGCAGAACCAAAGAAGTAACCTTCTTCTCACTTTCTGCTTCAGGCAAGTACCCTAACTTAGTTTAGCCCTTCATCCTAATAACAATACACTTTCTGCTTCAGCCTAAGAAGCCACAGAGGGACGTGAGTGTCAGGGCACACCCCACCTGACCCCATGCCGCGCCGCCCTACTCCGCTCCCCCGCTATCACTCCCTGTTTCTTCTTTCCCCTTTCCTTCTTTCTTTCTATTTCCGTTCCATGGTCAACTTCCCCTTCTCTATGTATTACTACACACTTAACCCCGCTCCCCCGATTGCCGCACCCACCGCACGCATTCCCGCTCACAGAGCGGCACACCTCCGGGATCTCCCACAGAGATACCCAGGGGAGTGCGGCTGTGTGCGGGGATGATGTGGCTCCTCCCACGTGACCCCAACCACATGTATATAATAGCACCTGGGGTGGGAACAGAAGAAGCAGCCTTCTTCTCAACTTCCCACTTCAGACTAAGTGGTCGGGGACGCTCACCCTGCAACGGGACCGCCGCTACGCATAGCCGACATCTGTCCCATCGAGTCCCTCGTGCTGGGACCTCGCCGCTTTCGGAGCTGTCCCTGACAGTGAGACCAAGGGAGGGCTGTCCGCTTACCACCCTGCTACCCTGCTACCACCCGAGCTGCCAGCGCTGGGCGTTACACTGCCGCCCCTACCTCTCCTGCACCATCCCTGACAATATTACCGACAAGTTGGGTTGCGGGTTTAGCGGAGTGATGGGCTATAACCCAGAAATGGAAAGGAGGGATCAGCCCAAAGGTGTCAGGGGACGACTCCCAGGTCCCCATGATCCTCCCCTATGGTCCACAGCCTCTGGTGTAACCAGCCCTATCCAGGGCACAACTACTGGTAAGGAGATGAGAAGGAAGCTAACTTCTCATCTTCCCACAGTGGCCACAATATCAGCAAAACTTCTGGGGATACCTGGAAGTCACATGAGGAATAGGAACCGGGCCCGGAGCATGTGGCACGCAGAGCATGTGGGGCAGAGCACACATGCGGGTCCGGGTCCGGGCTAGTCAGGGTGTGTGCCCTGACAAAAGGTAAGCTTGCAGGGCAAGCAACTAAATTGCCCAGCAGAGGCAGGAGTGCACTAGTGGACGTCAGAGCTGTCTGGAGGCCTTTGGGGCTCCATACTTAGGGAGGCATAGGTAATATATTGGATTGAGGGGGTGATGACCATCGGGGGAGTCGGAGGTGATTGCAGAATCCGGAGGCTCCGAGGTTAGTGATGAAGGAGCAGAGGAAATCCAGAAGGACCGGAGGTAGTGGAGGGTGATGGCCATGGATGGATATGACAAGTTGATTCCACTTATTCAACATTCCGACAAGGTTATTATGACAGTTACAAAAGCCGGCTTTCAAGTGCAGTGAGGAATTATGCACTGCATACAGGTGTCAGAGACTGGATGTTACAAAAATGGGGCCGGAAGCGCCCAATTTCGTCCGTTCTGGCACAGGAATAGGGAAGGGGGCTGGACATAATGGTTTACAGGTGGTTTCACAGATGGTTGACATGTGGTGTAACAGATGTTAGCACAGCGGGTTTTTGGTTAATTATTGATTCGTTAAACTTAATTACTATACAAATCATGTGATACAGAACCCATAAGAGTCTAAAATGGGAAATTCCCATTTCCATAACACTGGAATGCTGTCAGAGACTGGGAATATTGTCGGAGTCGGACAAACTGTCAGAAGGCGGATAGAAGATGGATAGGGTTCTGTCTGAGTTAAGGTCGGAGGTGATGCAGAGGTCTGTTGGAGCGTGCGTGTGGATATGCAGGCGGAAATATGCGGCGTGTCTGGAAGCACTGTTCAAGGTTAGCAGAGTGGGATCGCGGCCTCAGCGACTCAGGTGGAGCGCTGTGCCCCGAGCTTGACGTTTGGGGGAGATCCCATATTTATGGATTGACACTCACAGCGGACTTCAAACAAGACTTGCGGGCGGAGTGGACCTGTAGGAGGAGCACAGACTCTGTGAGCACGGACTCAGAGGGGGGAAGCCCCCTTTGCAGAAGGAGGGACTCAGACCCAGGGGGGGGTACTCTAGTTGATTTCAGACTAAGGTCCCCAAAAGTATTTACAGGATATAAATAGGCAGGAGGGAAACACAGAAGGACTGGTCAGTCCGGCGTGGTCTGGCACGGAAATAAGTGGGGATTGTCAAACTGAATGAAGGACAAGAGCCTGGGAAATGGGAGGCAATGAACTAAACAAAAGTGGATCAAGTACCAATATTGACAGGTAATAAGAAGTGCATCAGCACATGGATCAAGTGCCAATATTGGCAAGTTAAGTGAATGAATGATGAACAATATAGGCACTTGGCAAGGAATGAATGGTATGCTGCCGAGTGACAAGATGGCCAGAGAAAAGCGGAGGTCAGCATGTGGTGCTGATACAAGTCCGCAAATAAGCGGGGTCGGTGCGGTGCTGACACAAGTCTGCAAAGGGACATGGAAATCAGTGCAGTGCTGACAAGTCCGCAACAGAGGGTGGTCCATCAGTGCTGTCACAAACAAGGGGCAGCATGATGGCCAGCAAGGTCGGAGGGCAGTGTTGGCCTGACCACAGGGTGTGGAGGGCAACCAGGAGTGGCAGAGGTCCAGAGGGTGTGGAGGTGGGCAGAGGTACAGATGCGGGTGGAGGTCCGGATGCAGGCAGAAGTCCGGATGCAGGTGGAGGTCTGGATGCAGTGCATGGTTGATAGGGCAGGGGGCCAGACATTGGATTGGGGGCTGGTTAGATTGGGTTTTGGGTCGGTGGATTCGCCTATCGGCATCGATTCACCGCTGACGGAGCCCCGGGATTTGTCGGTCGTGACAACAGGCAACATACTGTCAGGGATCAGCAACGACCTGCCAGCTGCGCATATGTGCGTGGGAAGTATGCTGGCAATTCCCATCTACTCCGCTTACCTAAGCCCCGGTGGCCCGGATCATATCCGGCATTGTTCTGGAACATTCTATGATCATGTGATTCTATCGGCAATCTGTTTGGTTTCCTTATTGCCAGACTCTACATGTATATAGCTGACCCTAAGATGGGGACATGTCAGGGGACGGACCCCGGGTCCCCATGACCCCTCTCTCTATAGCCCACAGCCCTGTGTGTAGACAGCCTATCCTAAGGCATAACCTACTGTGGGTAAGAAAGTGTAATAGATAGAAAGGCAAGTAAGGTACACTTGCCTACTGTGGGTAAGAAAGTGAGAAGAAGGTTAACTTCTCACTTTCCCACAGTGGCCCAATATGGCGAAAACTTCCGGGGATACCCGGAAGTCACATGAAGAGTGGGAACCGGGCCCGGAGCATGCGGCGCACGGAGCATGTGGGGCAGAGCGCACATGCGGGTCCGAGTCCGGGTGCGGATGCGGGTCCAGGTCCGGGCTAGTCAGGGTGTGTGCCCTGACAGGACATACCTTTCCTGTTAGATCGGGTGGATTCAGATGACTCCGGAATGGAATCAGAGACTTAGCATGGAAGGACCTCGGCCTCAGCAACTCAGGCAGAGCACTGTGCCATTGCTGGTTGTCCTGGGGGTCCCTAATTTCGGATCTAGCAGAGGGAAAGTCTCTTAGGGGGGAATCAAGTTGATTTTGGACTGAGGTTACAAGTTACTATTAGGTTGTATATAAGGAGGGGTCCGGAATCAAAAGGAGCAAGGGTACTCTGAAAGCAGACAAAGGGAGCTGGAAGGAGGAACAACACTGAGGGTCAAGGGTTTGACTCAATGGTGTTTCCCAAAGGAGGAGTGTCAGGGCACACCTGCCTGACCCGGCTCCACCCAGCCCAACCTGACCCGGTACCCTGCCAGTCCACCCTTCCTTACCTCCTCCCCCTTTCCCTTCTTCCCCCTCATCCTCCCCTCCCCAGTTTCTCCTTATCTTACTTCTTCTTTATTCTCCCTTTATTCCACATGGACGACTTTCTCTGTATCAATGTACCATTGACCCACCTGCAGCACGCCCACCATGTACCCAGCCCGGGCACCTCAGGCGACCTCCCGCTGTGCCCAGCACACGCGCCTGCACCGGATGCCCTCGGGATCTCCCATGGAGACACCTGGGTGGTTACGGCTGTGTGCAAGGGTGACGTGGCACCCGTCATGTGATCCAAGCCGCATGTATATAAACGAACCTGAAGTGGGAACCGAAGAAGTAGCCTTCTTCTCAACCTTCCACTTCAGGTAAGTAGTACAATACCTCTCCTTTAATGATAATAACAACCTTCCACTTCAGTCTAAGTGGCCAGGGACCACTGTCCCGCATCGGGCCTGTCAGTACTGTCAGGGCACACCCGCCTGACCCGGGTCCACCCGGACCCACCCGGCCACACCACACCCGCTGTAGGAGAAATAACGGCCACACTATGGAAACCCATTATGAAAATATGCCAGATAAATCACAAAACCTCATACGACAAGTAGATATGAGAACATAGAAGGACCTGAATTTTAACGAATTTTACGAATTTTTACGAATTATTATGACTATACACGATAAATCGAAAGAAAGAAAAATAACAAAAATACTTCAAGCTTACCATCAACGAGACGGAATTCTCGGGGGAATTTATAGCAAATATTAAACCAAGAATTAGGACAATCGACCAAGATTTGACTATAAAAATAATCAGAGAACCTCCACGGAAACTACTTTCCCACGTCCGCACACATAGCAAGGATGGAAGTACCACGGAACAAAGATTCCTCAGGAACTAATGCAAAAGTCAAAGTCGTGTTTATAATAGGAAATGTAGATGTCACCCAAACGGAACCAATGAGAGTAATTATAGGGGAAACTACCCATAAACGACGGAGATATGACTAAAACTCCTGCAAAACGAGGACAATGTCTAAAAAGCAAGCGCGAAGATTAACTAGTAACGACCGAGACAAGCTTGATAGCCCATTAGAAAGGAAAGGATCTACTCTTAATCCTCCCAAATTTCCATAATAAAAGGATCATGCGTTAATGAGAAATCCAATAACGGGAATAGCGACATCAAAAGTCCGAGCTCAGGGACAAGACGATGATTGCGTAGGATCCATAATTAAAACATACAACGAAATTTACACGGAAATTATGAAAAATAGGAAACTATAGTTATGCAAATTCTCAGCCCAAACGGTCCAGCCGTTGTGAAGTTATACCCATGACGGGAATATAGGAATCCGCATCATGTGTAATGACACGTGAGGGTGGCGATGCGCAGGGAACCGGCCGTCGGAACCGAGATCCGCACTTCGGCAGATCGCGAAGACCAATTTCCGTCCAAATAAGGAAGAGCCCGGTCAAAACAAAGCACGAAAAGTGCAAAACAACCTTAGATCATGAGGGAAAAATCTGAAATAAATCACAGAAGCCCATATGAAAGAAATAAACACCCACGCATATCATAAATCCCGAACAACTAAACGAAAACGGCTCCCGCATACGAACAACTATGGGAACGACGCACGTGATTACCGAATGTGCGCGCGAAACTTTGCTAACTCAACGAATACAGGGAAATAGGACACAACCTTAGTACCATTGGAAAGGTGGGAATAAATGGAAATTTATGATACCAAGAACGTGAGAAAACATCCAGAAATGAATGAGATACAAGGACATGAAGTTAGAAACCTGAAAACACGCGGGAAGACAGCTTCAAGAGGTCTAGAGCCCTAAATAAAATACATAAAAATATGATATCTTCGAGGACGACCTACTATAACAACGAACAATACATATGGAGGATTAGGATGTGATAATACAAAGGGGAATCAGGGAATATGAACGAAATTCACGAAAACTACTAAACTACGACGGACCATGGCAGGAATTTTAGGGAACGATGTTCTAATGAAGTAGAGAGCTATAACACATTCGTTTGAGTAATTCTTGATTACTAGCAACTTTTTCTTTCAGTTTTAAACCTGAATAATTCACTCATTTATCATTTCAGTCTCATTTTAACTAAAATGTCACTAAATAAAATTGGAATAAATCAGCTGAAGGTCTCAGCACAGTCGCACGCATAGTAATGCGAGGTTTGAATTCAGTATGACCGAGTCATAGCGAACTTAATGGGAAATATGGGGAATTTGAAATAGGGAACTGCGGCAAATGCGGCGCAGACAAATTCTAATTAACCATTAAAATAGCTTAGGCGAGGAAGGACAATAAGGATTCCAGGCGCAGTCTGACCGCAGTAGACCGCAGTTCAGCGCAGCAAAGCGCAGCGGAACTATAGCGTGAAAATTTCACTTTTTATTCAGTTTGAGAAAAATACACTGTAAATAAATCCTGTAAATAGAAGGTAGAGCGTGAAAAAGGAAGGCGACCCAAGGAGTATAAAAGGGAGACCCTTTCTGCGACCTTTCGCCCCCCTCAGAGAAGTAAGAAAATAGAGTATTATTTTTCTCAAGCATTTCTGGTTGTCACTCCAGTGCGAAAAAGTGATATACAGTTAAGATTGCCACTGTAGTAAAAGGCAGCAATTAAGGAGAGAAATATTAAGTAGATATTTCAACAGGAGAGCTGGTTAACACTCCAGATTTCAAAGTGTAAACACAAAACAGTTATTTTGCTACTGTTAAAACAAGCAATAAAATAAAGACAAAAATAAAACGAACTCAAGGGACACTCCAGACACCATCCAAATTCATTAACTGAATAGAATCTTTGAAACTTCACCAAGTAGAAGATTAAATTCAAGTTTAAATCCAAATTAAACAACGCTACACAGAATTACACCTAGACAAATTAATAAATTTCAATAAAGAAACAGCTCCGCAGGGCTCGGTTTATCTGTAAGTCAATTCCCAGGAACTTTAAAACTAACCCATAAAAATAGAATTAGCCAAAACACTCGGATTGGTACTATATTTACAATAAACAACACTAGTACACTTCCCCATCCTAACTAAAGAACCAGGGAACAGCTTGGTGGTGGTCTCGTTTGAACCTCCCAACTGACCTTCCTTCGTTCTCTCCTTCACCGCTCCCCACTGTCTATCCCCCTCCCCCCTCCTTCCTCCCTCTCCTTCCCCTTTCTTTATTTCTTTCTTCACTTCTTTCTTCTCACCTTCCTCTTCCTGTTTATTTCTTTCTATCTACACAGACCACCTTCCTTTGTATCGATGTACCATTGACCCGTCCGGCCCACACACCCCGGACGGCTTCCCGCTGTGCCCAGCATGTGCGCATGCAGCGGACGCTCTCGGGATCCCCCATGGGGACACCCGGATGCCTGCGGCTGCCTCCGAGGATGACGTGGCACTCGTCATGTGACTCAAGCCGCATGTACATAAATGTACCTGAAGTGGGAACTGAAGAAGTAACCTTCTTCTCACATTCTCCACTTCAGGTAAGTAGTATAGTTTCCCCCTTTAATAATAATAACACATTCTCCACTTCAGACTAAGTGGCCAGGGACCGCTGTCCCGGATCGGACCCACCAGTACGCATGCCTGCTCCACACCCTGCGACGGCTTCAGTGCCGGACATTACCCCCGGGCCCTCTCGACCCCGGATGCGTCCCTGACAAGTACGCACGCCCGATCCGCCCCCCACCAGGCTCTCGGTCCAGGACGCTACACCCGGACCCCCTCGACCCCGGACGAGTCCCTGACAAGGAGTGAAGGGTGTCAGGGCACACCCACCTGACCCGGCTCCACCCGGCCCAACCTGACCCGGTACCCCGCTGCCCACCCTTCCTTACCTCCTCCCCCTTTCCCTTCCTCCCTCCTCATTCTTCCCTCCTCACTTTCTCCCTATCTTACTTCTCCTTTATTCTCCCTTTATTCTACATGGACGACTTTCTTTGTATCAATGTACCATTGACCCATCTGCAGCGTGCCCACCATGTACCCAGCCCGGGCACCTTGGGCGACTTCCCGCTGTGCCCAGTATGCACACCTGCACCGGATGCCCTCGGGATCTCCCATGTAACGGAATAACCGCTTGCTCTAGTAGTAAAGCTCAGTCTCACTATATGCGCGAGAACTATTATATTACCTAGTAGTAAAGCTATAAGGTATTATACAATGAGTTATAAGATATAAGAAAGAAAGAAAGATAACTAACCTCAGTCTCACTATATGCGCGAGAACTGAGGAAAAGGGAAACTAATTCAAAATATTGAATATAGTTTGTGGACTTCGTGGATAAGTCCGAAGTGACTAAAATAGATAAGAAGAAAAAGGTGTTGTGACCAAGTAGTCACGCTACCGCGGGAATGTGGCTGTCTGGGCGAGTCCCTCGCTCGGATGTGGGAATGTGGCTGTACGGAAACTCGCCGGCCTCCCATAGCACACGGTTCCTCCAACACCATGGAGATACCCGGGTGGTTACAGCTGTGTGCGAGGGTGATGTGGCACCCATCATGTGATCTAAGCCACATGTATATAAACGAACCTGAAGTGGGAACCAAAGAAGTAGCCTTCTTCTCAACTTTCCACTTCAGTCTAAGTGGCCAGGGACCGCTGTCCTGCATTGGGCCTGTCAGTACGCATGCCCGATCCACCCCCCACCAGGCTCTCAGCCCCAGACGCTACACCCAGGCCCCCTCGACCCCGGACGAGTCCCTGACAAAGGGCCAAGGCCCAAGGAGGAAGGAAGGAGGATGGGAGTGGGGAATGGCCAGCTGACTGAATAGAAAGGAAGCAGCAGCCCAAATAGGAATGTGTCAGGGCACACCTGGCTCCACCTGGCTCCACTCCACCCGCTACCCCCTTCTCCCCCTTCCTATTTCCTCCTCCCTCTACTTTCCCCTCTTTCTATTCTCCCTCTGTATCATTCTCTATTCTTTCTATTTCTATTTACACGGATGACTTCCCTTGATCGATGTACTATTGACCTGCCCATGACCCACACACAATGCACCCAGCTGTCATATCCATACAATCCCAACCTCCACTCCGGGCTCCCGGAACTCCGAAACCGACTCCAGAGCCCTACTTCCCTTCTGTCACCTTCTCCTTGCCGACTCCCAAGAGGTTATCCCACCTCCAGCTCTGACACCACCTTTGGTCCGACTCCGGAACATTCCGGGTCCGACCTCAACCTCGACACCTTCCAGACAAGCACGCAACACCTATGCTCCCGACTCTGGACCTCCGCTCCGGAATCCCGTTCACATCTCCGTCTCCGGAACCTCTGGTCTTAGTTCCGACCTTGGACTTTGACCCCACCTCCATTTATACCCATTGTATTGGTTAGCTCATTCCATTTAATTATGTTTGCCAATATCCTGGAGTTTAACTTCCGAGTTCGGACTTTCCGGACTTACTTCGGACCTTGCAACTATTGCATTGTCCTATTCAATTCCGCTATTCTCCCTCATTCCTATTTGGGCTGCTGCTTCCTTTCTATTCAGTCAGCTGGCCATTCCCCACTCCCATGGGTCAAGGCGAGCAACTCGCCTTAACCCATGTGACACCTTTTCCGAGTCACAGGAACATGCTCGGCTTCTACCCAGAGTCACGTTACGAACTGTACAGTACACGTCCCTTTTATAGTAGCCAAGCGGGGAATAGGGAAACTTACCCTTCTTCTCAACTCAGTCCCTGCTTAGTCCCTTCAGGAGCTGAGGACAGGGTCTAGTGCCCAGGCACCCGGAACACCGCACACACTTAGGGCCGAGGTCAGGCTGTCCCCAATCAAGGACCGAGCCCTGACAAGGTGGGATAACCTCTTGGAAGTTGTCAGAGACCGGGTTCAAGATGAAGGAGTGTCTCCATAGCGGAGGGCTTTGGCCTCAGCGACTTCTGCCAAGAGCACTGTGCCTAGTGACATGTCCATGCCCTAACTTACTGACTGGCAATCAGAACCTAAAGGGGGTAACTCTAGTTGATTTTATTACTGGAGTGTAACCTATGTACAAGTGGGATATATATATATATGGTTACAGCGAAGACAGGTCCGCAATTGGCGGAGCTGAACGGAGCGGAGCTAACGGGGTTTAAACATTAGCCGACTGAATATTACCGACGAGTCGGGTCGCGGGGTTAGCGGAAAGGCAGGTGATAACCCAGAAATGGAAAGGAGGGATAGGCCCAAAGGTGGGCTCTGCAGGGTAGGCGAGTGTATTGCCCAGCGGAGGTGGGAGTGCGCTAGCGGACGTCGGAGCTGTCCGGAAGTGTTCGGGGCTCCGTACTTAGGGAGGCGTAGGTAATAAATTGAAATGAGGGGGTGGTGACCATCGAGGGGTACCGAGAGGATTGTGGAATATGGGAGCTCCAAGGTTAGTGAGGAGCGGAGTTAGACTGGAGGGAACGGAGGGACCGGAAGTTGATGGCTGGGGATGGATATGACAGTATCCCCTTCTTAGGCCTGAACCCTTGAAGGCCCAGAATTAGTAAGATGAGGGGAGCTGCACTTACAGAAAGAAAAGCAAATGAGGAAATGAAAATGAAAACGGAAGTGAGGAGTGGAGGGGAAAGGAGAAATGGGAGAGGAGTCGGGGTTCCTAAGGAGCTTCGGGTCCAGGCTTCACTGGGTACCGAGAGTGGAACGCTTCGACGAGGTCGGAGGCGTGATTGAGTTCGCTGGCAAGGTGTCAGGGCATGCCGCCGTCGCCGCTGCTGCCACCCCCTCTCCTTTCGTCTCACCCTCTCTTTCTCTCTCCTTTCCCTCTTCTCCTTTTCTATCTTTATACAGACGATCTCTCTCTTTCTTTCCTACACTTGTAGCATGGACACACCTGATGCTGAGCACCCCGTAGGGGCACCGCCACACCGGATGCGCCGTGCACTCCTACTTGTACTTCCCCTCCAACACTCGGGATCGACCGCGGAGCCACCCGCGGTAACCCGGCTTCGTCCGAAGGTGATGTGGCACTCCCATGTGACCCGTTCACACATGTATATAAACTAAGCCGAAGCAGGACCGAAGAAGTAACCTTCTTCTCATTTCCCGCTTCAGGCAAGTACCCTAGTTTAGTCTAGCTTCCCACCCTAATAACAATTCATTTCCTGCTTCAGCCTAAGAAGCCGCACAGGGCGTAAGCCCAAGTAAGGGCTATCCACTATACGGTCTCACTGCCCCGCTGCTGTCCGGGCCGCTAGTGCCGAGCGTTACGCCGCCGCCTCTCCCTTCCTTGAGCCGTCCCTGACAGCAGAAGAAGGTTTCAACCTAATCTCCCCCACCTCCTCCAGCATGGTGACCGAAGAGCAGTACCAGGATCTGCTGACTAGGTTCCAGGAACTGCAGGCCATCCTCGAAAGCCACATCCAGAACCCACCGGCTCCGCCCGCGCCCGCACCCACACCTACGCTTAAGCCCAAAGCACCCAAGGTTGCCCCCCCTACCGCCTTTGCCAGAGCGAGCGAGGACCTCGACCGCTTCAAAGCGGAATGCAGAATCTACTTCCATGTCCGCACCACGGAGTTCCCCGACACCCTATCCCAAATCCTTTTCGTCCTGTCGTACATGAAAGGAGGAGCTGCAGGAGCATGGGCAACACAGCGCACGATCACACTGTTGACGGCAGGATCCCCTGCGACCACCATGGACGAATTCATGGCAGAGCTGGATGCCATGTTTCAAGACCCCAACCGGGAAGCCACCGCCCGGCAGAAGCTCGCCGCTTTATGGCAAGGCACTGACTCCGTGGATAAAATCATCCAGGAGTTCGAAATCCACGGTCCCGCTTCGCAGCTAGGTGACGTAGGGCTGGTAGACCGCTTCGAACAAGCGATCAACGCCTGGCTATGTGAGAGCATCTACCGTCTGTGTCCCATGCCAGGAACCTGGGCAGAATGGAAACGAGAGGCTACCCTCCTCGACAACCAATGGTGGTGCTTCCAGGCGACTCAACCCCGACCCCCCCTGTTCAAGTCGCCCCTCCCCCCCGCCAGACCGCCGCCGTCACCCTCTCAGACCCTCCTGCACCCGCCACCGGGGCCATCGCTGCGACCTGCCACGGCCCCTACCACCCCCACGACTACAGCCCCACTGCCTCAGCCGATGGACCTCGACCGCTCAAGGGCAGACCAACAACGAGGGCTATGCCACAATTGCAATGCCCCTGGGCACTTCGCACGAGACTGCCCCCTCCCGAAGGCCTGCTGGGTGCGCCGCATGCACCCGGAAGACCTCCAAGCACTCGCAGAAGGGCTGAAGAGCCAGCTGGTGGGGACACCCGAAGGGAACGAGGAGGAGAGGGAGGAAGGGAACCCCCCTGCGGATTTTCAAGAAGGCGACCGGTGAAGGATGCGTCCCGGCTGCCTGCGAGCAACGATACCCAGTGTAAATACAAAGATACGCGCGAGCCTGCGCCACTGTCCAAATTCCACCGGGTGATTGCTAAGAAACAGAGGAAAATCGCACCCTCGACCAGAAAGAGCACCAAAACCGCTAGCCTACCCTCTGAGGTGGCCGTCTCCCCACCTGCCATCTATGTGCTTGCCAAGCAGTCCCCCCGCTCCCTCAATATGAAAGTGAAGGTGACCGCCCTACCGTCCCTCGCTGCAGTCGCCGTGTCGGCGCTGCTAGACTCCGGTGCAACCGGGAACTTTGTGAACCCAGACTTCATCCGGAAGCATGGGCTCGAGACAACCCCGCTCCCCCAACCCATCCCAGTCCGCAACGTGGACGGAACGCCTAACGAGAATGGAGCCATCACAGAGGAACTAGAGGCCCTGTTGACGTTCGGCCAACATATGGAGCGTGCCCGCTTCGCCATAGCGAACTTAGGGCAGCAGTCCCTCATCATTGGGCACTCGTGGCTGTTACACCACAACCCAGAGGTAGACTGGGCGCAGCAGAAGGTCATCATGTCCTGCTGTCCCTCCTCCTGCCAATCGCCGCGAGCAGATGTCAGGCAGGCCCTCGAAGTAGAGCCCAGTGACAGAATCTATGCCACCATAATCCCACTGGGGTGGGGACATGACCTAAGGGCAACCACAACGCCATCCCAACGCTTGGCAGAGGAAGCCCAAGACACAGAGGCGAAGCCGCCAACGCTGGAAGAGCTAGTACCTGAGCATTACAGGGACTTCCAGGATGTGTTCTCAAAAGAAGCCTTTGACGTCCTGCCCCCGCGAAAACCCTGGGACCACGCCATTGACCTAACCCCCGATGCCAAGCTACCCAGAGGCAAGACGTTCCCCCTATCCTGGCCAGAGCAGAAGGAACTAGACGAGTTCCTGCACGAGAACCTGCGGAACGGGTGCATATGCCCATCGAAGTTGCTGATGGGCGCCCCCGTATTCTTTGTCAAGAAGAAGGACAGGTCTCTGCGCCTGGTTCAGGACTACCAAAGCTCAATGAGATAACAGTCAAGAACTCGTACCCCCTCCCACTCATTTCCGACGTGCTTGCACACCTTCGCAATGCAAAGTATTTCTCGGTGCTGGATCTGCGCTGGGGGTTCAACAACATGCGGATCAAAGATGGCGATGAGTGGAAGGCAGCGTTCGCGACCAACCGAGGCCTGTTTGAGCCCATGGTAATGTTCTTCGGACTGTGTAACTCCCCCGCAACCTTCCAAACCATGATGAACGACATTCTTCGGGATTTCATTGACCGAGAAGTCGTCATCTGCTACATGGACGACATCTTGATCTTCACGTCCACCCTAGAGGAACACCGAAAGGTCGTGCGGGAAGTGCTGGGAACGCTGCGGAGGAGGAAACTCTTCCTCAAACCAGAGAAGTGCAAGTTCGAGCGATGCCGCATCGAGTACCTCGGACTTGTCATCTCCGAAGGCAACGTGGCCATGGACCCGGTGAAAATCCGAGGAGTCCTCGACTGGCCGACACCGACAAAGGTGAAAGAAGTGCAGTCTTTCTTAGGCTTCATAAACTTCTATCGCCGCTTCATCAAAGACTTCTCCGAGATAGCGCACCCGCTCCATGTGCTAACCCGCAAAGCAAAGGTCTGGGAATGGGGAAAGAGCGAAGAACATGCCTTCAACACTCTTAAGAAAGCCGTCACCTCCGCCCCCGTCCTCACCTTCCCCGCCAACAGCGGCCGCTACAAACTCGAATGCGACGCCTCCAACTTTGCCACCGGTGCCGTCCTGTCCCAGCTCCAAGCCAACAGCGAATTCCACCCCGTAGCCTTCATGTCCAAGAGCTTCACTGAAGTAGAACAAAACTATGAAATCTACAATAAGGAAATGCTCGCGATAGTCCGAGCGCTAGAAGAGTGGCGTCACTTCGTAGAAGGGGCGGAAGAAAAGGTCGACATCTACACTGACCACCATAACTTGGGCTATTTCCGCACTGCACAGCGGCTGAATCGCCGCCAAGCACGGTGGTCACTCTTCCTATCCCGCTTCCACTTCACCGCCCAGGAAAGCTGATGGGGAAACCGGACGCCCTCTCACGCCGCACCAACCACCCGAAAGGGAAAGATGACAACGAGAGCTTAACCCTCTTACAGCCAGAGTGGTTCGAAGCCCGCATGATGGAAGCCGTCACAGTGGAGGGAGAAGAGATGACTATCTTGGAGAGGATACGCGCGGTGAAGGACCGTGACGAGAAAGTGGTGAAGGCACTGAAGGAACTAGGGGACGGGACGCTCAGGTCAGATGAATGGAGCAAAGACGAAGAGCTGGTCCTCTACCGAGGGAAGGTGTATGTCCCGAAAGACATGCAACTCCGCCATGACCTGGTGTGGCTACACCATAACACATGGGCGACGGGACACCCAGGGTGATGGAAAACCCTAGAACTCGTCTCCCGCGACTACTGGTGGCCCTGGATGGCAGAGTACATAGGCCGCTATGTAGCGGGGTGTGATGCCTGCAACCCAGTCAAATCGTTCCCTTCGCGGAAGGTGGGGAAACTCATGCCAAACAAGATCCCCACCCGCCGCTGGCAGGTAATCTCCGTAGATATGATCGGGGAGCTCCCCGAGTCGAAAGGCTACAATGCCATCATGGTTGTAGTAGATCACCTCTCCAAGTGCATCCATGCAATCCCCACGGTCACGATGGTGGACTCGGTGGGGATCGCCCGACTTTTCCTTGAACACGTCTGGAAGCATCACGGCCTCCCCGAGGAAATTCTCAGCGACAGAGGAAGCGCCTTCGTCTCCCAGTTCTCCAAAGAACTGGCAGCCCTGCTAGCGGTCAAGTTGACCCCCTCGACGCCCTACCACCCACAGACAGACGGGCAGACAGAGCAGGTAAACCAAGAGATAGAAGCGTACCTCCGAGTGTTTGTTAACCACCGTCAAGACGACTGGGCAGATTGGCTCCCGCTAGCGGAGTTCTCCCACAACAACCGCATCCATGCATCCACCCGCCGCACCCCCTTTGAGCTCGACACTGGCCAGCACCCCAGAATGGGGACAGAACCTACGCACACATCAGAAGTCGAAGCCGCCGATGCATTCACCTCGAGGATGATGAAAATGCAAGAGGAGGTGAAAGCGGCGCTCGAGCATGCAGCAGAGGAGATGGCCCGCTACTATGACCGGAATCGGGAAGCGGCGCCCAAGTACAAAGAGGGCGACCAAGTCTGGCTCAGCACCCAAAACTACACCACAGACCGCCCAACCAAGAAGCTGGACCACAAATGGACAGGCCCTTTTAAAATTCTCAAGGTTGTATCCCCCGCCGCTGTCAAGCTCCAACTTACAGCATGGCAAAAAGGAGTCCACCCAGTGGTGTCAGTAACGAATATCCGACCCCACCGCCCAGACGAAATCGCCGAACGACCCGCCGACCCTCGTCCAGGCCCCGAAATCATAGATGGGGGGGAAGAGTATGAAGTCGAGAAGGTCCTCGACTCCCACTGGCACCACAGGAAGCTCTGGTACTTGGTAAAATTCACAGGCTGGCCAAACTCCGAAAATGAATGGCTCCCCCTTGACAACCTGGCCAACGCGCGCGACCGAATTGAGGAGTTCTACAGAGCACACCCAGACGCCCCTGGGAGAGAACGAGGGAACCCCCTAGCCACTTTGAGGTGAAGCGGCTTAAGGGGGGGGGTGATGTCAGGGCACGCTGCCATTGCCGCCGCTGCCACCCCCTCTCCTTTCGTCTCACCCTCTCTTTCTCTCTCCTTTCCCTCTTCTCCTTTTCTATCTTTATACAGACGATCTCTCTCTTTCTTTCCTACACTTGTAGCACGGATGCGCCCGATGCTGAGCACCCCGTAGGGGCACCGCCACGCCGGACGTGCCACGCACTCCTACTTGTACTTCCCCTCCAACACTCGGGATCGACCACAGAGCCACCTGCGGTAACCCGGCTTCGTCCGAAGGTGACGTGGCACTCCCACGTGACCCGTTCACACATGTATATAAACTAAGCCGAAGCAGGACCGAAGAAGTAACCTTCTTCTCATTTCCCGCTTCAGGCAAGTACCCTAGTTTAGTCTAGCTTCCCACCCTAATAACAATTCATTTCCCGCTTCAGCCTAAGAAGCCGCACAGGGACGTAAGCCCGAGTAAGGGCTATCCACTATACGGTCTCACCGCCCTGCTGCCGTCCGGGCCGCTAGCGCCGAGCGTTACGCCACCGCCTCTCCCTTCCTCGAGCCGTCCCTGACACAAGGAGCCATTGTGTCTCCTCGTCGGTCCCTTCATAGCCTAGCCACTTGACCAAGTAGAGCAACTTGTTGTGTCTACGTCGGTCGATCTTGGAGTCGAGTATCTCCTCGATCTCGAACTCCATCTCACCTTCGATTTCTATGGGAGGCGGAGGTGGCTGGTGGCGGTTCGAAATGGTGTTTGGGACGGAGGTGTCATATCCCGGAATCCCAACCCCATGCACTCCCACCACACCACACCTTCCTAACAACTTCACCACCCCCTACACCATGTCTCCCCACTCCCCAAGTCACCTTCCCTCCTGACTGTCTCAGCTCCGGTCTGGATGCGGCCCACCGAACCTTGGCCACTTCCATCCCGGAAGCTCGGTCCCGAGTCGGAACATTCAGAGACCCCGGATTTGCTCCGATATCCCAACGGACCTCCGACATCCCGTGACATGTCCTTAAACCTCTCCTCCACCCATTTCATTTATTTGAGTCACCTAACATCCTTCGGATACATAACTCCGCTTTCGGAGCTACCCGCATCCCTCGGTGATCCCCCTCACGTTATCACTTATTAGTCACCTTCTATTCTTAGCATGACTACCTTCTTCCTTTCATTCAGTCGGCTAACCCCCTTTGTCCATTTGTCTTCCCCATTCATTTTCCGGCCCCCAACTCCACCCTCCTTGGCCCGACACCTCGGTTCCCCATTAAGATATCGTTCGGGACCTTTCGGTGTTTCCCCATTTGTCATTTCGGACTTTGACTAAGTCCTCCCCATTCTCCTTTATAAATACCCATAGATTAGGACCTGTAGTTCCTCAGTTCTAATCTCGACTAAAATGCCACCCAAAGTCCCTCTGAGTGAATTCCGCTCCCGTTCTACAAGATACCTCAGACATAAGAAATACAAGGACTAACTGAGACGTAACGGAGGCACAGCGCTCCCTCCAAGTCGCTGAGGCCGTGTCCTTCTTAGAGCCTCTTGTACCATCTAACAGTACCAGGCTCCCTGAGAAGCTTCGGTTCACTACTGGAGCCCTCGGACCCCCCTCTAGTTGAGCCCCGCCTGCATTCGGACTCATGCATTTACCCCCTTTCCATCATGGGTTTTTGACAGGAGGGTTCGATCTGCGATACATGGAATACCGGGTGAATGGCTCGCATGTTTTCCGGCAGGCAGAGAGTGAGGGAGTGAGTTCCAATGCGGGCGATGATCTCGAATGGGCCGAGGTTTTTCTCGGAGAGCTTTTTGGAAGGTCGGGTGGAGCGGAAGTACTTGGCCTTTACATAGACCGAGGTTCCTACTTCGAAAGCTGGGGCAGGGCTCCGTTGGGTGTCTGCCAGGCCCTGCTAACGGATCTGAGCGAGATGCATTTCCTTGTGAAGGAAGTGGTGGAGGGAGTCGAGATTGACGGAGTACTCTTGGGCACGTACCGATGTCAGGTCTCACTCCGGGTGAACAGTGATGTTCGGATGGTAGCCTTTGTTGGCGAAGAATGGGGAGACGCCCATGGTGGCATTCGGAGCGTTGTTGTATGCGAACTCTGTGAGAGGCAGGAGTTCGGACCAATTGTCCTGCTGGTAGTTACTGTAGATGCGCAGGTACTGCTCGAGCGTCTGGTTCATCCGTTCGGTCTGACCGTCTCCTTCCGGGTGATAGCCGGAGGTGAAGTGGAGGCGGATGTCGAGGGCCTTACCAAGTGAAGGGAAAAAATGGGAGACAAACTCCAGACCCCTGTCGGAGGTGACGTGGGATGGAACTCCGTGCTTGGAGAACACATGGAGGAGGAAGAGCTTGGCCAGTTCCGGAGAGGTGATGGTATCGTGGGTAGGGATGAAAATGCACTGTTTGGACAGGCGGTCCACGACGACCAAGATGGAAGTGAATCCGGAAGAGGAGGGTAGCTGTTCGATGAAATCCATGGAGATGGAGTTCCAAGGATGTTCGGGGATGGGGAGTTGTTTGAGTAAGCCGTAAGGCTTATGATGGGGGACCTTGGCGTGGGCACACGAAGTGCAGGAGGATACGTAACTCTTGACGAAGTTACAGATGCCCGGCCAGGTATACTCACGATGCACTAGATCCAGAGTCCGGTTTTGCCCGAAGTGTCCGGAAAGTTGGTGGTCGTGTTTGTCTTGCAAAACGCGGAGACGGAGGTCGTTAGAATCCGGCACGTAAATGCGATTGTCCAGCCTTAAGAGGCCTTCGGCATCAACGGACCAGCGGGAGTTGGGGAGGTTGGGGGAAGCGAGATGAGAAGAGATTGAGGTGTCGGAGGAGAGGGAGGTTAGGATGTCTTGATGAAGAGCCTCTGTGTCGACGAGTACGGCTGCTCGGATTACTGTGGCAGCTAGGAACATGGCTCGTAAGGACACAGTGAGCTGCTCTGAAGTGAAGACCAGTCGGAAGTTCTGCGGATTGACGCGAGCGTAGTCCATATCCCCTTCTTTGGGATAGACATCCCAGCGTCTAGTCAACGCATCTGGTTTAACTCCGAGTCTTCCGGGATGGAATCGGACTGTCATGTGGAATTGGGAGAGGAACTCTGACCAGTGGGCTTGCCGCCGGGTCAAGAGTTTGGTGGTGGAGAAATACTCGAGGTTCTTGTGGTCGGTGACAACGTCGATTGGGGTTCCTGAACCTTCAAGGTAATGACGCCATGATCGGAACGCATCATGAATGGCAAGCAGTTCCTTGTCATGGGTGTCGTAATTGAGCTCCGGCGCCGAGAGTGTTCTAGAGCGGAAAGCGACGGGGCGAATTTCTCCGTCATCACAGCGAATGGAAAGGATTCCGGAGATCGCATAATCAGAGGTGTCGGTTTCTACAATGAGGGGGGCGTCGGGTAACCAATGTGTGAGGATAGGAGCGGAAGTGAAGGCTTCTTTCAAGGTGTTGAAAGCAGCGCGACAATCATCAGAGAATAGCCAGGGGGCTCCTTTATGCGTGAGGCGCGTCAAGGGGACCACAATGTCGGAGTATTGGTGAATGAAACGCCGATAGAAGTTAGCGAAGCCAAGGAAGGATTGGACATCCTTGACTTTACAGGGCTCGGGCCAATCTTGGATGGCTTTGACCTTCTCGATGGACATGGTGAGTCCGGAAGGAGAGAGGCAGTAACCGAGATATTCCGTAGTGTCCATATGGAACTCGCATTTCTTCGGATTGGCATATAGGCTGTGTTTGCGGAGTCTCCTAAGGACTTCTTGGACATGCTCCTGATGCGAAGCCATGTCTTCCGAGTAGGTAAGGATGTCATCTAGGTAGACTACCACAGAAACGGCCAAGAGGTCAGCAAAGATTGTGTTGACGAATCGCTGGAAAGCCGCAGGTGCATTTGTGAGACCGAATGGCATGACAAGCCACTCATAGGAACCATAGCGCATGCAGAAAGAGGTCTTCCATTCGTCGCCTGCTGCAATGCGAACCAGGTGGTAAGCATGCCGGAGGTCGAGTCTGGTGTAGACCGTGGCATGGCTAGGTGTGTCAAGGAGGTCGGAGATGTGGGGAAGTGGGTAGCGATCCTTTTTGGTGATCTTGTTCAGCCCTCGGAAGTCGACGCAAAGACGGAGGGATCCGTCCTTCTTGCGGACGAAGAGGACCAGTGCCGCGTGAGCGGAAGTAGCGGGGCTGTCATATCCATCCCCAGCCATCGACTTCCGGTCCCTCCGTTCCCTCTGGTCTAACTCTGCTCCTCCTTCACTAACCTCGGAGCTCCTGTATTCCGCAATCCTCTTGGCACCCCTCGATGGTCACCACCCCCTCATTTCAATTTATTACCTACGCCTCCCTAAGTACGGAGCCCCGAAGACTTCCAGACAGCTCCAACGTCCACTAGCGCACCCCCACCTCCGCTGGGCAATACAATTGCCTGCCCTGCAGAGCCCACCTTTGGGCTTATCCCTCCTTTCCGTTTCTGGGTTATCGCCTGCCTTTCCGCTAACCCCGTGACCTGACTCATCGGTAATATTCAGTCGGCTAATGTTTAACCCTGTTAGCTCCGCTCCATTCAGCTCCGCTAATTGCGGACCCGTCTTCACTGTAACCATATATATATCCCGCTTGTACATAGGTTACACTCCAGTAATAAAATCAACTAGAGTTACCCCCCTTAGGTTCTAATTGCCAGTCAGTAAGTTAGGGCACGGACGTGTCACTAGGCACAGTGCTCTTGGCAGAAGTCACTGAGGCCGAAGCCCTCCGCTACGGAGACATTCCGTCATCTCGAATCTGGTCTCTGACAGGGGCAAATGAACCCAGAGGCCAGGTGTTCATCTAAGAACACCTGGAGGGCCTCGAGTTCCAAAGGAGAGAGAGAGTACATGGTACCCAAGGGTGGGGAGGTGCCTTCCTCAAGGTCGATCTTTAGGTCGTGCTCACAGTGCGGTGCCAGTGTCGAGGCTTTGCTCTTACTGAACACATCCGCAAACTCGTGATACTCCTGCGGAACGGCCGAGAGGTCGACGGAGTCGGTGTGGGATGAGGCAGCCCTCAAGCGGCTTTCCTTGGAAGGGATGGTTAGGCTGAAGGATACCGATCCTTCAAGTCGGCAAGCCTTCGTGAATGCGGAATGGCTGACAAACTCGATAGATGGTAGCAGAGGAGTAACAGCCTGCGACTGAGGTGCTGGCGAAACATCAGATGGTTGGATGTCGGACGACGGCAGTGGTACCATAGACAACGGGGGGAGTAACTGTCTTGGTAGGTTCGGAAGTTCAGAACGTGATACTGCTTGAGACCCAGTCAATCAATGGATTGTAGCGGGTAAGCCAGTTGTGTCCTAGGACTAGGGAACATGATCCATCCAGCGATGTGACAAAGAAAGTCGTGGGGGTGATGTTTCCGGAAGCGAAGCGGAGGGGAATATCAACGGCGCAGGTTATGATTGAGTTGGTGCTACCGTCGAATAGGCGTAGTTGTAGGGGTTTAATCTGGTATGTCTTCAAGGCCAGCTTTTTTACGAATGTGTCGTCAATGAAGCAGTCCGAAGACCCAGAATCTACGAGTGCGGGTACATTCTCATAGGAGCGGAAAAGTTTTTGTGTCCTAATATTGGACGAAGGAGAAACAGGAGGAGAAAACGAAGAGAAGCAGAGAGAGGTGGATCGATCTACGGAAGTAGTCGGAGGGGGCGGAGGAGAGAGTGGTACATCAGCAACACTATCTACAACGGGTAGAACATTAACTGAGGGGTCAACATTGAGAGGAGAAAATAGACCATTTGAAAGAGAAAAGGAAACAGGAATGTGGAGGGAGGATAAGTCGGAAATGGGAGACACGTTTAAACGCACTTCTTTGAGCGCACGGAAGGAAGGATCGCAACCCCCGGTCCATGCGGAGTCCACGGGGGTGCGGACTAATTTTTTGCTTCTGCGGAAGCGGATCCTTGCTCCTCGGTCTGGGCCGAACGGGCCTTAGACGTGCGAGAAGAAGACTTGGGACAGTCCTTGACCATATGGCCAGACTGACTGCAGAACATACAAAGTTTCTCGTCAAGATGACGCTTACGCTCTTGTGGCGTGAGCTTGCCGTTGTCTCCGAGTTTAGACGAGAGGTCCGGTTTTGCGGAGCTAGCCTCGGACTTCTTATTGTCCTTCGGAGGCCTACTACCGGAAGCGGAGTTGAAAGAGGAGGAGGAAGGGACGGGGTCGGAACGAGAAGCGGCGGTGGACTTGTCGAAAACATTAGAGGAAGAGGGTTTCGCATGACGTGTAACTTCCGATTTACGCTCCCAATAGCGCGCATCGAGAGTTTGGGACAGGGTGCGAAGTTCAGAGAGAGTAGAGGGTTTACCTACTCTAGCAATATCGTCCTTGATACGTTCCGGTAATCCGTTGTAGAAAAAACAATGAAGCACGGCTTCTCCGTAACCGTGAAGTTGAGAGGCATGTCGATTGAACTCGACGACATATTTATTGATGTGGTGCCCGTCCTTCATGTCCAGGGTCATCAGTTGAACCTCGGCGTCACCCACAGGATCATGAGGGCCGAAGTTAGTTTGAAGTTCATTAACGAACTCTTGATAGTCGTTCATCCATCGCGGAGGAAGCGTGGAATTCTGGTCGAATAACAGGTCCGGTTCGAACCAATCGAGGGCCATTCCCTTGAGGTAGGACTGCGCAAATATGACTTTAGCGCGGTCACTAGCAAAAGCGAGGGGACGGTCCTGGAAATTGAGCTCGCATTGGACCAAGAATACTCGAAGTTCTCGGGGATCCTTTCCATCGAACTGTTCGGGTTTGCGGACCTTGGTCCGGAGAGCAGAAGATGGTTGTCCTCGTCGTCGTCCGGTGTGACGAGCCAGACTGGCAATGGCTTGGGCCAATTGTGCAATGGCCACGTTGGAGGTGGGTTCGGCATCGTTGGTGGTTGGGACAGTGGGGATGGGAGGATCAGCAGGGGGAGGATCGACGAAGTCAGGGACCTCGGAACCGAGTCCAAAGAAGTGGACGGGGTCTATGGGTTGTTTCGTGGTGTCTCTGAAGTCGGAGTCTGCAACTGGTGATCGATTCCTAACGGGGCACATGATCGGAGTCGATGGGAGAGGGGTTTCAAGGTTAGAAAAGCTTCGAAACTCAACTGGGTTTCTCGCCAATCGACTAGGACCAGGCTGAGAGGGTTCTGGGGAAGGTGAGGTGGAGTTGGGAACTAATGTGCATAATTGCGAACGAGTGCGAAGGACTTTTGGTGCCATACAAGACGTGTACTAGTCAGGGAGTAATAAAATACTGTCAGAGACCGGGTTCGAGACGAAGGAGTGTCTCCGTAGCAGAGGGCTTTGGCCTCAGCGACTTCTGCCAAGAGCGCTGTGCCTAGTGACACGTCCGTGCCCTAACTTACTGACTGGCAATCAGAACCTAAGGGGGGAACTCTAGTTGATTTTATTACTGGAGTGTAACCTATGTACAAGTGGGATATATATATATGGTTACAGTGAAGACGGGTCCGCAATTGGCGGAGCCGAACGGAGCGGAGCTAACGGGGTTTAAACATTAGCTGACTGAATATTACCGACGAGTCGGGTCGCAGGGTTAGTGGAAAGGCAGGCGATAACCCAGAAACAGAAAGGAGGGATAGGCCCAAAGGTGGGCTCTGCAGGGTAGGCGAGTGTATTGCCCAGCGGAGGTGGGAGTGCGCTAGCGGACGTCGGAGCTGTCCGGAAGTCTTCGGGGCTCCGTACTTAGGGAGGCGTAGGTAATAAATTGAAATGAGGGGGTGGTGACCATCGAGGGGTACCGAGAGGATTGCAGAATACGGGAGCTCCGAGGTTAGTGAGGGAGGAGCGGAGTTAGACCGGAGGGAACGGAGGGACCGGAAGTCAATGGCTGGGGATGGATATGACAGAAGTCAGCAAGGAGAAGGTGATGGAAGGGAAGTAGGGCTTGTTGGAAAACAGCGCGCTAGCGTGGCCATGCGAGTTTTCGTACAGCCACATTCCCACGGCCGAGCGAGGAACTCGCCCGGCCAGCCACATCTATTTATTCATTCTTTTGTATTCATTTCGGACTATCCCGCTCCCAAACTACATGGGAATTACCGCTCTTTGAATCACTTTTTCCCTCAGTTCTCTTTCGCATTATTTGCTTGAGACTGAGGTTAGTAACATCATTCCTTTATTTCAATCTATACTTATATACTGTATATTACCTCTAGTTGCCCCACTTCGCTAGGTAATATATTTTAGTTCTCTTTTGCATTATTTGCTTGAGACTGAGTTGCCCTGCTTCGCTAGCAATCTCATATTACTTTAGGGCTCTGGAGTCAGTTTTGGAGTTCTGGAAGCCTGGAGCGGAGGTTGGGATTGTATGGATATGACATTTCCCCTGGCTTTAATCACAACTAGGTTATCAGAGCAACTTGCACAAGCACACACGTCCCCTGACACATACAAGTCAGCATCATACTGCAGAACAGCTTGCTTTCGTGGCTGAAACCATAACACCTCTATGCTCCCTACCCTCAGCGTTGAGGGCATACTCCATGTCAATATTCAGGAGGGAGCAGTTAAGTTCAACAATTTCATTCTATCTCTCCTCACATGAATCTGTTCCCCCTCCCTCAAGGGGTGTCATTTTGGGAAATGCCAAACACAGGGTACAGGGGGGGGTTCATGAGAGAGGGCAAAACCTATTTTCAGATGACATTTTAGATTAAGTTATGTACAGTGAGAAATCGATTGTTAAGTGAAGAGTGTATGTTATGAGAAGGAATGTTGGAATACAAGTCACATGATTAGACTACTTAAACTGGGAATATTCTACAGGTTACTAGGCACTTGCATAAGTGCTGGGCATAGAAGAGCCTGGAATGTTATTGAGGAGTATAAATACGGGCACTGGAGTGCCATGTGTATTTTAGTTATATTTCTTTCTATATTACATCTGGACTGCAAGTGAACTGCTGAAGTGGGTTGCCACATTTGGAATGCCGCATTTACAAGGGTTGGTCAGCAGAAAATTCCTAAATTTGGGAACCGGCATCTCCCGAAATGATGGATACTGCCGATTGAATTGAAGGGGGGGGGGGTCTCACACATTGCCCTATATCCCAAAAAGGGACATGATGTTTAGGAATTCCATAACTGACCCCCCTTGCCCCCCCTCGGTCTCTTCTCAGTATGTATAACCTGTCAATCCATAAATCCGATGAGCTTGAAGAAACATGTGCTGACCAGTTTGTAGCCATTCAAGCTCAACCCCAATATTGCAGAGGTGTTCAACTTGTGCTCCCCCAACTCAAACTCAACGAGGAACGCAGAATAGCTGGGCGCTAACATACTGTATTGCAATATAATTTAACTGTATTGATAATAAAAATTCCATTGAATGGCCAATTTCCGAGGGTGATTTCCTGTGAAACATATTGATACCCCTTTCACTTTTTATCAGACAGATTCCCTCAAAAGCGCTGTAAGTACTCTCCTCCTCTTTGTACTATTGTTTCACTTCACTGCTTCTCTCATGCTTTCCAGACCACCACTACCTTCCTGTTCCTCCACCGATGTCACCAGTGAGTAACTCAATTTCTTCTTGCTCTTTCTCTTAACAGAATATCCTTTGCTCCCTGGTCTTACAGCCTTTCACCACCTGCCGAATTGGCATCTTCTCACCAGTTGATTCCCCTTGCCGAAAACCACGGTGTTTCTTTCAACGTTTGCACTGTGTCACATATTCGTGACCATTTACTTGCGCATATTCTGTTTGGTGACTGTTACCAAATTCCCATCAGGCCTGCCCCTTTCCCCACGTGTGTCCACCTTTGCACCTGATTTCCGGATTATGACATATATCTTCATGATGTACTTACCTTTTTGCTCTCCTCTGTGATGACATTTATAACAAACCTAAAGCGTAACGCTGGAGGGAGACATTGTCGCGCACCCTCCGGACACAACAGCATATGTTGTAACAGGGGAAGGGTGGGGTGTTTATACGTAGTTGGATCTTCAACCCATATATATTTTGCAACAACGGAGGACGGAAGAATGGCAGGACCTGCCGCATCAGGCGGCATCCACCAGTTATTCTATTGTGGAGAGCACATGCTTTGTTCTGACTCAGCCAACAAGCCTCGTAATACTACACACTCATCTGATCCAAAGAGAGTTCACGAGTGATTGGAGAAGTGGCACATTGATTGGTTTAAGGCCCAGAAAAAATTGCTATGTTAATGTGGCAACCCGATGTAACACAGTGACGAGGACGGGCCACTGGGCACCTTATTGCCGACGTGGTGCGCCAGGGCACACATATCGTAACCACCCGCTCAGGCAGCGGAAAGGACTTCATGTTGTGCACCACTTTTGTACTCTTTTGTTCTGGCTGGCCACCCAAATAGGTACATAAGGGTCCACGACTTGGCCAGAGCACGATATCTAACTATCGACTTGATATCGCGCTCAGACCCCTGCCGGCTGATAACAAGCTACAGAGCCAGCAAGTTGATACACCAATGCTTTGAAAGCTTGGAAACACTGAAAAACGACACGGCGATTCTCCAAGGGCTTCATGCCTTGAATCATATAGTTCAAATGATCTGGGACAGGAGGCACAAGTGCTACAAAAATGGGGCCGGAAGCGCCCATTTTCGTCTGTTCTGGCGCAGGAATAGGGAAGGGGGTTGGACATAAGGGTTTACAGGTTGTTTCACAGATGGTTTAACATGTTGTTGAACAGGTAATGTGGCAGCGGGTTTTTGTTGATTATTGATTGGATAAACTTAATTAATGGCACGTGCCATACAAATCACCTGACAGTGGCTGTGTGCAAGGCCCAGAAGAGGCTAGAATGGGAAATTCCCATTTCTATAACAACAAGTCTCTGCACAGTCGTAGCGAATGCAGGGTACTGGCCAGTCACAATTGCCTTGACCAGGGCTTCTGAGACAGGAATCTTAAAGAAAGTTGGGGCGCTTCCGATCATCGTGATGCTGGGAATCACAGCATGTGCAATTATGGCAAGACCTATGCGTTCTCATCCTTTGTTATTCTGATAAAACGCTTCGGCCACAAGCTGAGGTTCTGGGTTGACGCTGGATAAATGGTGCTATTGGGTTGATTTAGGCACTGAAAACGACATGGCTGGACATCATGTTCTTTGTCCTTCTGTACAAGCAACAAATACCTCACGGCTCCCCCACGTTCCATAACACAAACGTCCGTCTTGGCAGACACCCGCCGTCCGCACATCCCAAAAGAGAGTTCCTTCTGTTGGTGAATGATACGGCGACCAGAGTCATATCCCATCAATTTAAGAACAATAGATGCAAAATCATCCACGAAAGACTCTTCATTGGGAGGAACAGCAATGGCATCCTCCAAATACGCGAAAAAATCGATGTCTGCCTTGGTTGTGTCGGGCGGTTCATCAATGTTGCTCAAGATTACTGGTGAGACATCGAGTTAGTCTGGAAGAGGGTGCCCAAAGAACTCATATGCGTCTTCATTGGCTATTCCAATATTGAAAACATAGAGTTCATTCTCTCCCCAGTCACTGCCAGACTTGGCTGAGCGGAGTAAATTTGCCATTGCTTAAGCCTTCAAGGATAGTGCCGGTGTAAGGGATTAACCTTACTTCACTATAATTCCGATTATAGTGATATTTATATTATGTTGCATCACTATAATTCCCATTATAGTGATGTGTTTATTTCTTTATTTATTTGTGCCGAGATATGTAAATTACATATATATACCTCGGAGTAGTTGTAAAGGCCCGGTAGCCTTTTACCTCTACCCCGTTGAATATACAGCTCATTAAAGCTTATGTTTAGACGGACCTACTGAGGCCTGAGGCGAATGGGGGAACGGAACGTACCGTCCCCAAAATAGTAAGCAAACCTTTCAGCCGGGCCGCGAGAATCTTAACCAGGGACTGACCTCTTGTTATTTAATGGAGGTACGAGATTAAATTAGACTTGTGTGCGGTTGGACTAAGCGCTCTTTTTTCGCGCTTGGCACATTACCCGGTGATGCCTTCATCTTATGCGCCGTACCCGCTGTTGGCCTTATGCATACTGTGTCTTCCGAGGCTACAGTCATGCCGATTCAGGTTTTATTGCCGCTGCGTACCTGGGTCGATTTCCTCGGACGAATTCCGTACGTGTTTATTTGTCCGCTCATGCTTCTGGGCTCTCTCTTATTCCTCATCCTCTGCTGAAGGCGTTTTCTTTGTTTCTTTTTTAGTCTCATTTCTTTTAGCCTGAAAAGCGATTTTTGACGTAGTTTTCTCTCGGAGTCCCTTACTTCCGGTAAGCGTTTCGGTCTCACTGAGCAGGGGGGTATTGTGACCTCCGGTTACTCTCGGTGGGTTGGATCCCGAGTGCTTACTCTAGTTTTTCTAGGTTTCTTTATTTTCGGTTGTTCCCTTGTTTTTGTAACCTCTGTTCTTCTCCTCCTTGTCCTTGTTTTTTCGCGTTGCCCTCCTCCTTCCCCAATCTCCATCCTTGTAAATTACCGTTTCCGATCGGGATCTGATATGTCAACTGGCGATTGACAGGAGGGGCTTGGGAAATACTGCATTCAGTGTGTCGTGAACTCAAAGTTGGGACCCTCTCATGTGGACAAACAGCCTCTCCGAGCCACATCAGGTTATTACATTATTGTGCGCGTAGTGTTTGGCTATGCTGCGCAGGATGCGTGGTCCCAGATTAAATGATAACGCAGTGGTCAAATGAAATAAATGGCAGCCAAATGTCAGTAATGAATCGGTCTAGGGAAATACTTGAAAGCATGACCCTAACTCCGCGGACGTGATCAATCAGAAAGAGTTATGTACTCATGCCATTCCCTTCGACGTGAAAGACAATGCAACCGATCCTTGAGGTTACTATCAGGCCTTAATATGTTCAAAAACAGAACACAAAGCTACGAGTTGTAAGATCTGGTGGGTGTAGGATGTTGGCATGGACTTCTTCTTAGGTTCTGCATATACGGTGGGTGTGAGCCACGCTGTTCCCTGCCACTATGGTAGTAAGTGAGAACAAAACAGTCGTGGTGTCACAATTTCGTATGCAATTGATACGCCCAAATTCACTTGCTCGATGGCCGATCAGTATTTATGTAAACCAGTTGCGAATGAAAGATTGAACCAGGTGATTCTCACCTTCACGGATTCGGCGTGGGGTAGGGATATTCCTCGACAGTCAGAAGAACGCTCCCTCGGACGACCGCAAAGTCATTAAACTAGGGAAGAAAACAAGTTCCGGAGAGACAGCTAGCAGTAACGGAAAAACCCAAGGGGTGACTGCAGAATCAGGGAGGAACAATTTCAGGTGGCTGTAAAACTCCCCAGGCAGCGTTTTGGCCCTGTCCCTCCTCCCGGTGCACTAGGACTGGGCCTACGCACTTAGTAGGATTTCAAGAGCCCACTGAGAGAGATGAAGTCCAGGAACACCTACCGGCAGTCCAGCAACCTCCACTACGAATGAGCTACTTATCACGGACAGCACTGGTCTACATAGAGTCCCTTAGTGATACATGTGACACTCGGAGAAGCAGGAAGACTGCGATATTGGACAACCACAGCAATGCTATCACGAAAGTATGAATTCCCTTCCAGCAGCCATCAGGCATTGGAGAGCTGGAATGAAGTGGCTTCATGCGATTCAGATAGTATAATCAGAAGCAATGTGCCTGTTCCCTGATCCGTCCGCGCATATAAGATGCAGGAAGCGGCACCACAACGCTGCAATATAACATGTTTCTGATATCCCCAGGAGTTCACTGGGCTGCATTAAAACAACGAGCATTTGATCTCGAAAAGGAATGCCTAAAACTGCTCGGAGGTCGGCGCTGATGCATATGATTCAAGAATCAGCAAGTATATCGTCATCGTCTTTCCAATCCGATATATGCACACAACCAGAAATAGTCGTTGTATGAATGCTGAGGGGAATTGGCCTAAGGTAGTCGTATGAATACATACGTGACTGCCCCGTGAATGGAAGTTTGGCCATCGACTGCAGGGAACGAGAAAGAAAGACCCGCAACACTATCAGTCCGATACGTTATGAATGCCTATCCGAAATGATCACCCCAATCATCTCACAGAAATGTCTTTGTATTTTCTGATGAAGTCGATTGCGGCCACACGTTCCACTCCTGTCCCCATCACTCGTGATCGGCGGGCTAGTTGTAGGGTCGAGGCCTCGTTATTGGCTTCAATTCTTGGAAACACAAGCCCTTCATATCGTCATTGCACGCCGTAATGCACCAGGACCACACATACTAGCAGAAAGAGCAAATCCGGAATGACTGCGAAAAGAAATGTCAATACTACAACTTTGGTACCGTATATAAGAGCAATGAACGGACGTTTCTTAAAAGGTGGAGTGGCCTATTCGTAGACCAATAAAGGCTCCAATCCAAGGAGAGGTTCCCATGCGAACCCAAAGCAGCATACCGTAAACATCAACGGGTTGTGCGGCTGTTCTGATCGTCCCAACGAGGCCGAAGCTCACAACAAAGACCTTTGTGTGTGAGAAGATGGTTCCTGGCACGACTTCAGGGATAGTACAAGCCCCTTGAGACCCCAGATCCCTTGGTGTGCAACATGGCCGAGAGAATAGTAGAAGAAGCCGATTAATAACGGTGCTTCTTGGCCATGGCACAATTGTGGCCAGAGAACTGGCGTTCGTTGTCCCTATCTATACAAGGCCACACGGGGCCCAAAGACAAGAGGTCCTCATGCATGCCTTAGTATGCACTAATATGAACTATCGACAGCCCCAGAATCCTCGAGTGACTGCCACGATATCAACAGGAATGCTCATACATAAGTCCTGGATACATTTGTGGCACCTGACTATGGCCTGGCGGCGAGAGAAGAGATCGCCGGTGTCGCAGGGGTCCTGCTCTCCGTCTTCCCTCATCTTCACGAGTTGTAGCCACCTGAGCGCAACGAGAACAATTTCCTTTGACCATCCTCGTCAGCGCAACAGAGATCATGCCGTCGATAACATAGTACGGAACTCAAGTGCCCAATTCAGCCACATCGCGAATGATGGAACTGAGCCTGCCAATACTGCAGAACTGGCCAATTATTTTCATCGTTCAACCAGGGCATATCCACGCTTGGGATCTGGTCAATCTTTTGGTTAAGCTAGTCAATAGACGTGATACAGTGCAAAGTTCCAGCGGAACAGGGCATGGAAATTCCAGAGTCTCGACAAATGGCACGATTACCTGGGAAACAAAGGTATCCATAAGTCAAAAGGCCCGCGAGTTTGAGATAATGCAGGATAGCTAGATTGGCTTCCAAGAGACTTTGAGGTAGCCACACAAAACGTCTGCCCAAAGCGAAAACTGTGCACATGACCATCGCCTCAACAGTTCGAATTTCCAACGTTCCTCACACCACCAATGGCTTCTGTCGAGAAGTCCTGCGAGACTTGCGAAACTTGCCAAGCAGAATTAGGGTCACCGGGAACGGATAGAGACACCAAGCCCTCCACCAAGGACATCCCTGAACCCAATGCATTTGTGCCACCAGACGTACCATTGATTACCCCGAGTGTGGTGATAGAGTTTTGCCACAAAGTAAGTGTTCGAATGCTCTGCTAACTGAATCACAAGCTTCAAATAATAACGGGTGCTTCCACCCTCCTCTTCCAAATGCAGTGCCGATGGTGAGTTCAATAAATGAGTACTTGCTCACTGCTTACACACCGGACCATGATCAACTTCCCTGCCACACTCTCATGATCCCCCTGCCCGCCATCTGCAGGTTACACCGTGCCAGCTGGACCCAGACGGAGCTCTTTCTTACCTTTCCACCTCCAGTTCTGAAATCCATTACTCTCATACCTCACGACACGCCAGAAGCCAGCGGACGCTTCCGCCTCTGGCTTGCCACTGAAAACAAAAATCATTCAAAGGATCCCCTTATCGAGCTGATCTGGGACAGGAAGACCCAAGGGGGTTTTCCGGAACTAAAAGATCTGGTGAGGTTATATACCTAAGTTCGGCCCCAAAGACACTGAAGTATCAGTGATTGCCTCCTAGAAACAAGGAATACGTGATAGGATCCAACCAAACCTCTCTCTGGGACACTCGGACAAGAAGACGAAAGAGTAGAAATCGTTAAGATCACTCAACCATCGCAGAACCAAAACCGCGAAGATTCATGTTGCCAAGCAAAGACAGAACATAATAGTAGAAGGAAGTGCATTGCGTGAATACGGCTCTACCGATTCCTCACCGTCTTCCCTTCATCTTGGTTTGAGATTGCGCATGCTTCTCGGCTCTCTTCTGTAGCTTTATTTGTCTCTTGCTGAGGCCATCCGCCGAGTTTGTGGCTCCCTCTACCGCTCCTTCATTCGAGGACTGAACTATTGAGCCGGGGGGCGAGCGAGACGCAATCAATGGTGAAAGGAAGGTACTCCAAGCTTTGAATCCCGCATACAGTGGGATCTGAAGAGTATTCGGGTGCGCCCAAAATAATGAGAAAAGCCCCAGGACGCGTGTGTACCAGACTCACTGAGAGATAGAGCCACCAAACAAACTCGCCGATCAACGCACTTCCAACCTGACAAAGCCACGTAATGTAGATAACATCAAAACACCATTCGGTTATGCCCCCTGAGATAAATCCTCCCCAGGGGCGATCAAGGCTCCGGTATTAGGCTCCCGTTTCGGTGACCCAGTAGATATGAGATGTCGGAAGAGTACAAACTCAGGGATGGCAGTCATAATGTACAGTGTCAGTTGGCGCCATGTTGGCGGGAACGTCCGGTAAGGGAGAATCAGGCGAAGAAGGAAATAGGAGATCTGTGGACGAAGCAAATCACGGTCTGACAAGAAAAATGTTGCAGCACACTCACGTTTGCAATGAGCATGCCAATCTGAAGATTTTTGATTGCGACTTCATTCTGAGCAGCTGTCTTCTTAGCTGAGGCGTTGGCCTACATGAAACAAAACATTTGTGAGTTCCACACGCCAAAAGTTACAGCCAAAATGGCACACCATCGAGGGAGCAAAAGGTTGGAATGAATTGAATGGCGTTCACATGCATGTCGGATGCAAATACCTTGCGGCTTGACGCCTGGGGGTCGTCAAGGCGTCATATCATTTCGGGTTTTTGAAGAGATCGTTGGAATATCGTAGGCAGGACTCCAGCCTCCATGACTGGGAATATCGTTGGTACCGCAGAGCGCTTAGTGATCAGTTCGTCATCTATTCTCGACATAACTGCTACATGCCGCTGCATGATCATGATCCAGTTCGTCTCGCTCCATGTCTGGCAATTTCAACGAGCCTGGTATTATGCTTCACCCTCCGTCTTATCCCCTGGCCTCGAATAGTTCGGCGACCTGATAATGACGCTAGTGGTTTGTATTGAAATATGAAGGTCTTCCCCCTGACAGGCGCTTGCAATGGTCATCCATCAGGCGACATGTCACACAAGCACGGCACGAGACACTGCCAGTGCAACATTGGCCCCTTTTCTCCACCGTCTCCGGTTTGGTCCGATCCAAAGAGCGAGTGTCAGCTACTTCATTCATTGAAGACGAATCCACTGTTGCGCAGTAAGTAAAAGGCCCAGTTTCTGCTAACGATGACTCTGGAAAGTAAAGATGAGTATCATGTAGGTACATTTCGCCGATCCGTCTTTCCCATTGGGTTGCTCATTCAGCCATATGAGGCTTTGCAATGTTTGCATTCGTATTTCGTTTGCTCCTTTTGTTCATAGGCTTCAGCCTGGCTTATCAAAAGCTAACCGATACAGCTCCAGATCATCTTATGCTTTTTCTTCAGTCACGCAAAACTCAATTATGCTCAATTTGAATCCAGAACCCCCCACTGTCTCAGGCGTGCAACTGGATCCTACACGCTTCAATAGATAACGATTATCATTGACATGCACGCCTGTGCACGTGCCCACCCAAGGGATTCGTACCAGATTGTTGGTACCATTGACAACTGCGAATTTGGCATGATCGATCGATCAAGTAGGGTTCATCTGCACTTCGTGCAAATCCATCCTTCTGCCCCATTAGAAGCCTGCAAGCACCTTTCGAGGCGCGGCTGTTGTCGACTATGCATCGACTGACTCAGGTTCCTGGTCATCGCGAACCAGTTCCCGACAATGCTTCCGCGCTTCTTCATTACCCATTCGCTGGGGCTCGTGCCCTTCTGGTGACCCCCAAGTGCTAGTGACATCCGCGTGTCGTCACTTCCGTAGATTCTCGGGGCGGTGGTACTCGAATCTTTGATCCATTTTGTGAACTCGCGGTGGACGAAAGCTTTTCCAGACCCTTTGCGCTTACGTACTTTATCTCTCAGCAATCATTGGACTCTCATAAGTAGTTCATTCGTCCGGGAAAAGTTGCTGATGCCGAACGGTTTCAATGAGTGTGCCGTCACCATGCCTCCAACCAGCCTTTTTCTCTCCATACTCAACAACTTGCCTGAGAAAAAAAAATCAAACAAATGATTTTCGTCAGTCCCAAATTTTTTCGTCCTGAACTCACACTCTTCATGACAGGGGGGAAACATCGCGCATCCGTACCGGAATATGGTCCGTATTCTGATCTACGGGTTTCTACTAACTGCGAGCAACACCGGAATTTTCATCTCGCTTCTGTTGGCGAACTCCAGCTGCTGCCGAGATGGGTCGTAACAATAACTGCCTGAAAGTGACCCTCCACGTGCCCCACTGAACCTCTGGTTTCGGAGACATAGCCTTTTCTGGCGTGCTCTTCAGAATTGCCCGCCAAGCAAGACTCGTACAATCAACATTATATAATCCGATTCAATCATGATTTGTTCTAACGTGCAACGTCCATTCAATAACTTGGTTGTCATCCTGGGAGGGTCGAAAGGAAAAAATCTCTCGCGTTCTTGCTCCTAAATATATATTACCCAAAGGGATCGGTCACTGTTCTCCCATTTTACGGTCTGAGTGGAGGAACAGCCGCATATTTCCCCTTGTCCTTCTCTTTCTCCAAATCTATTGGCAATGCACGGCGGCGGTGTCGGCGCTCACGCGGCTTGCGGTGAAATAGTTCCAGACGTGAACATTTCGCACTTCACGTGTTTCATCAACCCACGCCCACAACATTCCTAAGGTAATTCGCTTAGTCAGCGCTTCAGGCTGGGGAAGGGGCAAAGGAGGTATCGTCATGTCCATACGTCCTCCAATTATCTGGAACAGGTATATATGTGGGTTTGCGGGTTTGCGGGTGGGACAACACAGAGAATCTTCCTATCTCTTGTGGACACCCGTTGGGTGTGATAGGTGAGGGTGAGTGAACGAGTGAGAGTGGTTGTGTGTCAGGGAACGTAAGGGCAAGCACAGATCAACAACCGAGATAAACGGAGTTTACGTACAACAGGTAAAATCTTTTCGGTCGCATATCACTTTCTTTTCTCTCTCATCTATGCCTACGAAACGAAAATTGTGAGTGGGGACGAGAGAACAGGGGCTTTGTTCATGTGTTTTGTTTCGTTTCCCGGCCTCGTTCAATGAGACTGCCTGGAAATACTGCATAGTACTGCTCACGCGGTGAATTCGGGCGCGAGGTAGGGGGCTACTCGCATTGGAATTGCATGGGATGTGTTGTGGCTCTGTGTCAGTATTCAAGTGTCATTATGTACACGATGGCGGGAAACCCGGCCCCGTGAGAACTGATGGACGAAAAGGGGCCGGGAGCCTGATGGTGGTATTGTTGGCACTGTTACAGGGAATATTACGGTAAGGGTGAAGGCAGGATCATAGGGAGGAGCCCTCACAGGGGAAAGGGGGAAAAGGGAAGAAGACTATTTTTTGGGTTTGTGGGATGAGCAGTGAGATACATGTATGTGGTACTGTGGTCAAAGGGAAAAAGGCGTGCATAAAGTAGAACGTGTAATACTGCAATTTCCCTTTCCCTTTCTTTTCTTCTTTAGACCACGCTCACATTCACACTGCGGCCGACCACACATGGGCGAAGGCATGGCCTAGATCAACCTTTTTTTATGGCGCAAATCATACATTGTATAGAATGGACAGGGTACCTTGCATGCATGGGGATTGGGGACGGAAACGAACAAAGATATACCGTTGGTTCCCTATCATCAAGAGGGTTGAAGGGCAGGGAAGCGGGTATGTGTGCATGTTTGAGACGGCGGGGGGATGGGGTGCTCGTGGATAGAGTGTAGGGTATTATTGAATGCGGTAGTTTCACTTGAATGCGCACGACAAAGATAATCAATTGTTGCACTGCGTTTTCAATACTACTATGAATGGTACTAGCTATAGGAGCTACAGACCGTATATATACTACTTGGGCGCTGTACGAAAGTAGCTATAGTAGCTATAGTAGCTGCCACCCAGACACCTATCTGTATAGTAAGTAGGGTTTTGGGTCCGGACAGCGTGCAGGTATCTAACAGTTAGCTCGCAGGTCGTGCGTAGTACTAGTACGTACTAGCAACTCTCCTGGTAGTGAGGATTTAATATGAAATCTCTCCCACAGGACCGTATTTCTAAAACTATGTACGTCTATTGTTGTCCCGCCCATTCACCCAGTTGGCCTTTTTGAGCGTGGGTAATGCACCAACTTCGCCTATTGAAAAATGATGAGATCCGAGGAGGGCTTAGATCTCATTTACTACTAGTGTTCTACCCCGCTTGGATCTGGCCACGAATTATGGCTGTTTGTTTCTTGGAAGTTGAGCTTAGCTAAGAAAGGGAAACTGGAAACGGCGTGCACGAGAAATGGGGAGCTCTGCCTGGGTGAATGGCTGGATGGACAGGCGAACAGATCGATGGATAGTTAGATGGCGTGAGTGCGATCTTATGGATGGAGGGGGTCCAGGATCAAGCTGATAATACGTGTATTGATTGAGTTGGTTAAGTCGAACATGAAAAACGGGCGGGCGCCTGGGCCAAGCGATCCCGTTTCCCTTCAATTTCTTCCTGTGTAGCACCACGGTTGTCAGAAACTGGGGGCCTAAAGGGTTCTTTCGTGTGGAAACAAAAAGGTAGGGGAGGTATTATAAAAAAGGACGAAACAAATTCATCTCTTTATTGGCCATGACCTTCCCACGATTGTGGGGGTGCGATAACAAGATAGGCAGGACCCACGTTTATAGTGCTTTTCTGTGGTTGATGCCACCTGGCATTAGATGCGAAGATACGTGTACAGTACACGCATTTTTCATGATGCTAAAGTGATGCTCCTTTAGGGCCCGGGGCTATGCATGAAGTTGATGGGTTTGGTTATCGGTTCACGGGATGTGATCATGATCTGGCTGTGTGCACAATGCGTGTGTACGGCGTGTTTTTGGGGTGTGATCGATAGGTGTTAATGCGTAAAGTTTTAGGCTCCCGTGTATATAAGTTGAAGAACCATGGTGTGCGGTGGAGTGATCGGGTCACTGGATTTGCATCACACGAGATAAGAGCTAAAGGTTTGAGCGATGAATGTGTATATGTGTAATTCCCAATTTTTGGGGGAGGGGAGTGATGTTGCAGTTTGAGATGAATCTTTGCCAGAAGCTCTTCCTAATATCTGGTCGTTGATGCTAATTCAACGCTAAAGCGCCCGCAACAGGACGTGTAGACACGTGCGACACAACAAACATAGAGAAAGGCATAAGCTACTCTCCTCGACCTTAAACGCCAGTCAGACATACGTATGTGCCTTGACCTACTGCAGAGGAGAGTCACACCGGCGTGTCATAGACTCATGCCCTTCTATCTGACCAACAAATCAATCCCTCTTCCCCTTTCGAATCTGGGAATCAACCGAACTGTCATTTGCTACGACATATTATGTGTGAAGGTCCGTTCAGGTGCACACTGCTGCACGGTTGCCACGGACAGAGTTGGGATAATAACGACGGTGCTTTAATGAAAAGCCTTAAGCAATATGCTCAACAGTGGGAGAAAGCTGTAGGTGCATTTGTCGGTATGTGATGATGTCTGAGTCTGAGGCGTAGTGCAACGGCGGGGAATGAAGGAACGGGTGTCGTACCGAGTTATGCATGATTCAATGAGGACCAAGTCAAACAGCTGCGTATAAGTTGAGTCCATGAGGCATGTCCATTCATCCATCCGAGCCCTCTTCGCAGGAATTCTGGGTAGAAGACTCCCGCCATATGGAGATTTTTCTGGGAAGTTATGTGGGCAGGTGAAGACATAAGTTGCTTGGTATGAGAATTCAGCCGTGACTATGGAAGGATGATAGATGATTTTGGGCTGGTGCCCGGATGTAATATCCATGTAAGTGTGCACACCATAACCATACTCACTCGCAAAGAAGTCGCATGAGAAATCATTTGGGGACTGCTTATGATCGATGGAGGCTTGCGCACACATTGGTCAGCAAAGACCGGTATGAGCCAAGCTACATACATCGGTCATATCGCGCCGGCGCCGCGCGCTGAGCAGGGCAGATGCGGAGTAAGTGTAGTCGCGGAAAGCTAGCAGCAAGTTGTACCAAAGGTTTAGTCATAGCTACTATGCCCCTTTAGCCGGGAATGGTGGATCCTGGACGTTCGGAAAAGATCAACGCACAGCAGATGGTGTGAGAGCCAGTTTGGCCGGGCCGAGTGGGTGTTCATTTGTGGTCCATTGTCATCACCCCCATCGACTCACTTCCTTTCACTTTCCCGGAAGCAGGGGAACACTAAGAGCGCAATATTATTGGACAAGTACTGCTTATTTCGAGCGATACTAGTGATTTTGCGGAGTCTGGTCTGAGTCTACTTAGTTTAGGACTCTAAGAAGGCCAAAGTTCTAAAGTGCCTTTAGCCTAGCTGTCGGGAAAGGCTTAGCGACGAAGGCTGAGTCCGGTGAACGTTGCAAAGCAGAGCCTCTGCTGCTTGGAGTTGATGGCATTGGATGGACAGAAAAGGAAGTTTGCCATCTGCGCAAAATCGTCCAAGTATGGAAAAAAAGTGGATAGGAAAGTGGAAGAATGAGAAAATTGGAAAATAGGAATATCTTATTCCAATTGCCAAAATGGAAATCTCAATCTTATTTTCATCAACTTTTTATTTTATTTTATTTTTATTTTCAAAATAAAAAAATCAACCCTGTAAGTGATTGAATTGGGCTTTGCATCCGTGACCATTGAATTAAGACCGCCGGTAAGTCGCAGTTATAACCAGACAAAAATGCAGAACGATTACTTGACTTGACTCCTTCACCATTCCACACAAAGTTCCCCCAACTCATCGTCTCCGTCGTCGACGGCGTCGACTTATATATCTCTCCCCATGACTGAGGTCTTCACGTCACGCAATCCACCCTTCCTTGGCCGAATGGTTCCGACTGACACCAGTTCTTATACAATCATGTACAACTCTTCTTCATCTTCCTCCAACTCCTTCGCCAACAACCATATCACTCCCACCCAGCCTCCCATGGATCCCCCTCAGCAGCCTCAACAGTTCTCCGACGATGCTTCTTCAGACCCAAACAAGCATCCCCAGCAGCAGCCACAGCAGCAGTCATCCGACAGGCTCGATGGCAAGATGCAGACCACCTTCCTCACCAAGCTTTACGAGTTGAGTCCCTGCCGTTGTTCTATTTATTTATGCTATATCTCTCCCCTTCCATAGTCTTCTCGAGAGACCCGAGTACCATCATATGATACGCTGGGATGCCAAGGGTGAACAGATCATCGTGGAACGCCCTGAACAGTTGGCATTGCATGTTCTTCCAAGCGTTTACCGCCAATCTCGTTTCGCTTCTTTCTCCAGACAACTTAATGTATGTTAGTCTCCCGCCTCTAATTATTTGCCCGAGATCAACTTCAATTCCCTCTGTTCCCCCTAGATTTATGGGTTCATGCGCAAGGTCAACCTTCGCAACATAGATCCTGCCATAGACGACCCTGATGCTTCCACTTGGTGTGAGTCTTAATTCCACATCGAACGTGCTAAATGTCGTTGCATTCTTACATGCCGCCTCCCCGATCATGACAGCCCACCCTACATTGAACCGTCATTCTCCCCCCGAGGTGATCGCTGGCTTCAAACGCCGCGTCCCCCCTCGCATCCCAAAGGCCAAAAAGCAACAGGAAGGCATCCCCACAGCTTCGTCTCCTTACAAACCACTGGTCGGCTCCATCAGCAAACCAATTGCACCCCCGTTGACCAACCCTGCTGTTCGTTTGCCAACAAATGGTCGACCACGGGGTTTCTCAGCCTCGGCAGCCATGCATCCAAACGTCTCGTCCCCTCAACCACAACAGATCCCTCGTCAATTTTCTTCACAATTACCTGCTTCATCTGCTGATGCCAATCCATACACGTTGCACCCTATATCCACCCCCGCCCTTTCCAACCCTTACTCCCAGCCCCAAAATAGCAAAGCATGGTCCCATTCATATGGCCGCAATGCTCTTCCCCCATTGACCATTCCCCCTGACGTTTCTTCCCTCCAAGGTACGCCTGCTCCCGCATCGTATTCTCCATACCCTGCGGCAGGATATGGTCACAACAATAACAACAACAATACCAATGGTGCCAGCAGACACAATCATCCCCCTATTACCCCAACAGATGATGCAAATTATTTGCCATCTGTGTATCAGCCATCTACTCAGCAACCGATTCGTGGAGATTCAGCCGGGATCTTTGGTGGCAACTTCGCATATGGATCTGACTCCACAGCCGCCAGTCCCATCAATGGACCAAGCTATAGTTCGTCTTCGAGCTTCATAACGCCGCAAAGTCAGTCTTGGAATGGATTCGACGCTCAAGGGACCCAACTACCCCCACTAAACACGAGCCCTTCATCTGGTGTCGCTAGCCTCTCCGCTTTACTCAACCCCTCATCCAATTTCGCTACTCAGACTCCGAGCAGATCGCCCGCTCTCCCACAAAACCAACAACTCCAAGGGCATTCGACAAGCGGTCCGAATTCATCATATCCTTCCCCTTTTAGCAGTGTTCCCCCTAACGGTGGCTTCTCGCGTGGTTTGGGAGCAACTGGTTCACCTGACGACAGTGCTAGTCGGCCTACCACCGGTTACTCTTCTGTGAGCGTATCCAGTATGACTAGCAGTGGGTATGGAAACGACTACCACCATACGCACAGGCCATCGAGTTCAACCGGTTTAGAAGGCCCTGGACTCATTCGGCGACCGAGGGGTCGGAGTGATTTAGCCGGTGTGGCCCCTTATCCATCGCAAGTGCAGCGGACCGGAAGTGCAAGCTCGTCCAGCTCGTCATCTGTTACTCCAATGGGGATGGGAACGGGAAGGCCTTTTACCGCGCCAGACAGCAGACGAAATGCAGGAATGGAAGTGTTGACTTCGGGATTGACACCGCCTGTTCATTATGCACATGGTCATCACACTACAATGTCGAGCCATGGGTATGTCCCTCCGGGGACGGGAACATCAGACGCGTCGTCGGCTCACTCGCCTCTCGCTCTTTCGCCCAACGCAACGTTTGCGTATAGCGTTTCGGGTCCACCGGATTCGCAACCACAGCAACACTATGGAGCGTATGGAAATTCCTCGAGGCCTAGCACGGCTGCCGGACACGGGATGGAAAGCGTACTCGAGGAGCCTGAGCATGCACATGCTTATGGTGCTCACTGTAAGTAAGCCATTTCCTTTTACACCACAGCCACTCGCGCCGTTGAGAGTGTGGGGGGCGGGGGTGATAATTGGAAATGATTTCGAAGACAAAGAAAAGGATCCTCATGTGCCCTTTGTTCCCTTGTCTCGCTTATCCTTCGCAGTTGGAGATGGGTCTAGACCAATATCGGCCTCACTGCTTGAGGTCCCCATTTGACCCTTTTTGCGAAACTTTTCCCTCTTCATTAGTGTCGTTCCACTTGTTCAGACCTATAGCAACCACCCTCGCGGATTTCCTTGTTGTTTTTTTTTGTTTACCTCTATAGGATGTGTTTTGCTTTCCTTGGCTCTTTCTTTTTGGGTTCGTGGCCCACGTTGACCTTCTTGGATGCATGCTTCTACCTCGCCGTGCCCGCATTGTCGAATTGATTTTATTTGCACGTATTTAGTCGATTATCTTCGACCCCACTTCGTCCCGTCCCCTCCGTAAAGTCTCCTCGACCTTCGTCTTTCCCCTACCACAATGCGGAACCACAAAGCATTCCCTCGAACCACTTTGTGAAAAGCCCTAGCTGTCGCAAAGTTCTGGATACAAAAACGACGCGAAGTCACTCACTAACCCCGGTCTTCAAACCAATCTCAAAAGAAGTAATTCTCGACTCCGTTCACCAACAACAACCCACGGTCCCCCATCCTCCATTTGGCTATTCCTTTTTCTTTTTTAAGACCGTAAATTTTGCATTCATGTCCAACCGTTCGCCCCTAGACTGCCAACTCGCTCGCTCCTTGTTCCACATTTTACTAGTGCTCTTTCAACTCAGTCTTTCTGCTCCCATACATCTTTTCCCTTGGCACATGGTATACATACCTATTCATGTACATACTTGCACTGCTTGCTCTCGATCTTGTCTCTTCGCATCATCACCACACAGCAGTACTTACTCATCCATCATTCATCGTTCATCATCGCCGTCGTTAACATAACAACCAGATAGTTACTCCCCTCGATCTCGATCATTTGAAAGGGTGCGAAACATCTTCGACATCATCAAGTATTCCCTCGCTCTTGTTCTTTCCTCACAGCTGTTACCGGTGGGCTGCATTCAAATGAACACTGGTGGCCGTTTGTTCGTCTTCTTTTTCTGCTTTTATTTCGGTTTTGGACTAAAGTACAAGGTTGTTTGTTCCCTTTGATACCGAATGGAGTCGGTGTTCTAAGCTGTTTTCCTTTGGGCGCTTTCACTTCATTCTGAGCGACAATTAATACGGCTGTTACGTAGGTTTTATCATGCAAGCTCGTGAGAAGCTGGTCAGCTAAGGGTAGGAATTACCGCTACTGTTCATGATGATACGTCACATCTGGGAGAGTGAGAGAGCAGGCCCGTGATGGTATCACATCACACGCCCCCGTTCGCTGCCGATCTCGTTCGAAAGGTGTGGCCACTTGGGCAAATATTGATATTGCCCACTCTCATGCCGCGCACATAAACGTGCAACTACGTACATGCGCAGGACTGAAAGGCTGCGCTAGCTACCTTCGTAACTAGGACTACAACGATCAACCATATTAGCAACTAGGCAGAACAAGAAAATCAGACTTGAAAGAAGATCTCGAGATCGGTCCACGAACTCATGATACGACAACATGACGCGACTCTATGACCAAGTATCGAGCACGATCGAACGACGGGACGCCGGCGAATTAGTGACACTCAGGGCCTGAGGTTGAGGTTGAAGTTTTTTCTCAGCTCATCATCGATTCATTGGTCCTCGTACTCAGTCATTCCCATGTAGAGTGACGGTTAATCAATATATGCATGCATACCTCCATATTTTATGGATTCCCATTATTCAAGACACCATCAAGCTGTTCACTCGCCTACTAAAATCCATTTCATGCACTTGGCTGCTCCACCGTGACCTGCTCACGCCGATGATCGCTTTTCTTGCCCACTCGGTCGTGTATGGAACTATTGCCGGGAGGTTGCGAACGTACTCCGAGTCCAGCGGCATTCCCTGATGGTGCAATGTTCCCCACAGGTGACCGATTTTGTCATGGATGTGCAAGGATTCATTACGGTGTCTTTACTTGGCTATTCAACTTGGCAAACTGCTATGTATGGGTGACTACGAGGAGCTCCATATAGCTTGCCTGAGACAACACGGGTCGATTGCCAGATCGATGCGACATGCATATGGTGGCAATGTACTTGATAGTTCTCACTGGCGAAATGGTACCGCACTGTGGATCCGGCTTTCTTTCTACTCCCTGCTCGAGGCCTCCGCGCTGACTGCTATCTCCCATGTCCCAATACTACCACCCAAGCTTAAGCCTTAATTCTACTACTAGGCTTCGCGTTCCATAGCACAATATGATACTCCATCTCTTTCTCGACGCATCGGAATCGTCATCTTACCATTTCAATCAACGGTACATGCACTAACACCGACCCGCTTTGCCCACGGCCTCTTTTCACAGGCTGTTACTCTGCTTGGATATATTTGTATCTATATTCAAGGAAGTGGAGTGGATTGGCGCATGCGCGCCTCCAGCCTCGATCAGACTCATACATACATATGAAGAAGAAGCTATGCCTGGGGGCGGAGCGTCAGCTTTGGAAATTCTTCCGAATATAATAAAAAGGGAGAGGTGGAAATGAAATGTAATCTGATGGTGGCCATAGTGCGGCGCACGGCGATGTACCCGAAGGTTTGCTTGTCGACGTGCAGGCTTGAATGATGCCTCGTAGCTGGACTGGTATGCATTCTCAGCATGCTGACATACGTACGTCTCTGGATGAAGATCGGAAGCGGATCAAGTGTGGTGAATTTAACGTGACACCCTGCATCATAATGTCTTGCCTCGGACATCGACCGGGGGAGGGCCACATCATACCTTCCGAGCGCCTCCTCCGCACCGTCACCGCTGCTTTAGTTTGACTGCGTGAGCACACGGGCTACAACGCGCGGCCTCAGTGGCCGCTGCGGCAGAGCTACGTACATACATAAATTACCTACATTCCTTACATCTAGTGAAATTTACGGTCTTACGATTGGTGTGGTGGCTTGTCCTTTGAGGATTTTGTCATTGAACCACTCAGGACTTGTTCCGCTCGATCACCTTGGTTTCGGGTCTAGACCATAAACAGTCAGCAGGCACAGCTACATACATCAACTGGACGCCTCTGTTCGCGCCCTCCCTCCATGCACACTCGGGCTTCCCATCTCTCCGCCGACTCTGGCACCATATCCATATCTTCCTTGCGGCTGGATAGACTAGTTACTACCATTTACGATTTTGGTCATTATACCTAGCTGGCATATTGTAGATCATCGCGCGCGTTGACCGCGGACTTCGGCCTCGGCAATTCTCGAGTCACCGGATGAAAATGGATCATGCACCAGGGAGCCTGGAACTATTTGATAGGTTTGGGTCATGTTCATGATCTTGATAAATACGAGTGAGAGTACGAGTGAGTCAAAGGATTGTTCTGGAGTTATTCTGAATGTTTTGGGAACCAAGACAGTTTTTTGCATCAGAAAGTGATGAGTCCGGCGAGTGATCATCTCCAAATCTAGACTCGCATGCATATGTATCTATTAGCGGAATTTCCTTTATCTGACGTTGGGGATATGTTGTACGTGTTCCGATTTTTCCGCGTTTTTCCGTTTGTTTACGCCTCCCCATCATTGGGTCGGACTCAACACCGATTGTGCTATGGCTGTGGCATCATCATTCCAGGAGAGAGATATTCATACTGAATTATGTGCTAGACTGGGAAAGTGATTTACGTTCAGCTGTATGTGTATAACTGTCAAGCACTCACGTTGGAACCATGCAAACGTGTGTTTGTATTTGGACTTGCATGTACTAGTGTACACAGCCGAAAGTTGAATGTCGATCGGATCTTGCACCAAATAATGAAAAGCCTTGTAAATCAAACCGTTCAGATTGGTCAGCACAAGCACATGCTAGAGCAAGCGAATTACACTGCACTCTACCACACCTGTGGTTATCATTATACTATAGTAGTGAAGATTTGCCCAAGTCACGCCTCGTTGTGTGTCCCCGAAACGATAACCAATGCAATGCAAGCATTTGCACATTTACCCTGACGATCCGCGTAGTCTTGCCACGGACTATGGCTTAGAGGGTTTCCAAGAAATGCGTGAGAGTGTGTGCATAGCATTGGTTTCGATCACAGGCGGAGGCGCATGGTACAAGTGGTACTTCTTGGGCAAGCTGTGCTTAGCTAGTACCGTTCAATTATCGAAATCAGACTGTACAGTATGAAGCACGTCCCCTCGACGATCCCGAATCCGACAGTTATTTCTGTGTGCAACTAGGGTATAAACGCTTGGGCCACACTGAGAGCAACACGTGCATAGCGCTCGTAGATTTACTGGCACGCTAGCACGGATCAGGAGGACCCAGAAGCTCGTTTTGCTCAACGCGTCACTATCCCGGGGCTCCTGTCAAAAGCAAATTAAATGTCAGTTGAGCAGATCAAAGAAGGCGCAGAAGGAAGGGTTTGAAAAAAGAACTCGCGTCCGGAAAGGAGGAAAATAATAATAATTGTATCAATACAGTGGATCTGGCTTCGATTCCTTTTCAGTCATTTATCAAAAATTTCTTCGTCCTCGCCATCAGCGAGTAAAAGCGGAAGGAAAATCATTATTGGGGGTACAACAGCACCGAGCTGCGCTGGGGAGCTCCGAACAACTCACAGCCATTTGAGCTTAATGCCTCCTATCTTTGAATGAGATGGCAAATGTAAATCATTTTCCTAAAAGATTCCAAGACGTACAAGTATGGAGTGGCTGGATGGCAGATAGGGTGTTCTGTGAATGAAGGCGCATGGGCACCTGTTGAAGAGTACATATCGGCGGTGATCACTCTTGACCGCTGATTTCATGTCTCGTTTGCCCAGCTGGTCAGGTTTGCCCGAATAATATGCATATGCACTCACGAAACCGGCCAATTGAACGGGTTCCTCGCAGCCTCCCCCCTCTCCGCGCTCTCCCTTTTCATGCGCAAAAAAGGGGGGAACGTACTTAGTAACTGCTTATATAGTATGCAACATGGTTCCGTGCAAGATCAATCGTGTAGGAAAAGGAGCAAAAAAAAAAAGCTGGAGTTCAATCGTTTGTATTTCAAAAATTTCCCTGTCAGCCCTGAATTGAGGGTCCTGCAATGGGGTCGTTGTGCGATATTCAGCTGCGTGCGTGCAACTGGGTGCAAGAAGCTATCCCGGGCGCAATCGCAAGTGGTTTGCTTTTTTGAACAGAGCCGCTCCGCACCGGGTCACTCGTTCGTTTGGCTTGGTTTGGAAGCTAAGTTTCCCACTCTGTATCAACAATATAGATATGCGTCGCGCGCTTTTGTATGAGTATGTGAGCGGGCTATAATCAGAACTAGAGTCTCATTATCCATCCCAGTGCGTCCAGCGTGCGGGCCGGAACGAGTGACATACTCCCATGGGTCTGTGAACGTGATTGTCACGACAATGTGTCATCTGAGTTCGCTATGTATACAAATGTCAACTATGTAATACATCCTACAACAACTCAATGAATCCTTTTAGGTCAAGCTTCAGTTGCCAATCCAATTGCCATGTTATCGTTGAACAATTCCGAAATCGTTATCCCCCAATCGACCCGACAGTTTAAATCGAAATTTGCTTTTTAACTTTTACATATGTATATCCTTCCTCTACATGGAACCTAAAATATTTTTCGTCTCTCTGGATGATATGTTTACCCTAATGAAGTGAATTGGAAATTTTGGCGGAAATTTTGGATGAATGGAGGAAAAATGAATGAATTATAACAACTAAAAAAATGAATTGGATTTATACTGAATGAAGCGGGTGAATGGAGTGATCGAATTGGGTTGACAACTCTGGTCGTGTAGCTGGAGTTTGTGACATCTTGGATCCGGGGGGGGGAAAAACTCCCTGGATTAGAAGGAGAGTCATAGAAAGTGGGCAACACCTCTTACTGTGGAAGGTGAAGGTGAGAGAGGGGGCTAGTGCCTGTTGGAAAACAGCGGAAGATAAATCTTCCACCCCACCCTCGTACTGATGGCGTGCTCTGCCAGTTGCAGAAGTGCGTGCAGGCATTCCATGCCGAGCATTTCAAAATGGGATAAGGAATTCATCTTGGTTGAGATTGAGGGTTATCATCATCGGAAGCGGGCGGGCGAGTTACACAGTCGATGCGACTGGATGGGATGAGCCATGGCCACGTATGGCAGCGGTCACTGTCGGTTAAGTGCAGTCGTGGGGCCCTGATCCTTACCTCGAATGCTTCACGAGGAGCGGGTACAATCTGATGGCCGTATCGTGGACACATCAGCTTCACAACTGCTGCTGCTGTAAGGACAAACATTGATCGCACATGAATAACTTAGCACCTCAACCTGCTCGGGTTCTACGATAGACGTACCATTGCAATCGGAGATGTGTGTTGCTCAACCTAGGCTATATAGTAGGTATTGTACTACTTACGATATTGTACCACAGCAATCTCAAGGGTTGATTATTGATCCGGCTGGTTGGTAAGCAGTTGCACCCGCCCCCGGAATGTAAGGGAGATATCTCGGCACTGCGCAAGATAATAGTGTAGTCAACGTGCCCTATTGGAACGTGGATATGAATGAGCTCTATGCATGTGTACGTCGAGTAAACTGTCGGCCGACAGCGGATATTGAAATGCAGCGATAAAACAACCCTGTCTTATTGTGGCTATTCTATGAGTCGCCAGTATGCGTTGCGCTACACGTGAGGCTGGGCCAAAGACCTATGTGGTAGTGTGATACGGATCACACGGCGGACGAACTGGATAAACAAGTAAGGTCAGGATAACATCTACTTTTGTAAACTGGACCTGAGAGTTGACTAGAACTAAAGTGGTCATATTGGAATATTTATGGTGGGAAGTTGATGACGACCGTGGCTGGATCAGGAATGGGCCCTAAGGCCTCAACGTGTGGCCCAAACTCGGGTTCCACTAGCCAATAATTGCCATGCAGTGCATGAGTGCACGGTTATGAAAGCTGTATGCTGGAATCAAATGGCGGATATGCATCCGTGCAGGAACATAGTACTGTGGGTTTTGGTAATGATAAAGGAGTGAGTACAAGTCCGGAGGTACATCGGACTCCTTATTCCATGCCGTTAGCGACACTGAGGGGTGTCGTGACTGTGAGAAAGCGGCGGAAAGCTAGGGTTCGTGAGCTTGGGGATGTCTATCGTCGGGATGCCGGCGATGCTCCAAGAAATCTGGATCCAAGTCTCGCATTTGTGTCTTCGAAGAAGCACAGGTTGTTTGTATTATCCCGACAATGTGACCAAATTGGTGTTGGCACCGTGGGTTTAACAAATACACATTTAGTCAAGTTCTCACTCCCTTCATCCTCCAGGACAGTATTAATGGTCTCTCGTGCTCTCTCTCACACGCGCAAGCACCATCAGGCCCAGTCACGCTCCCGTTGTAGTATCAAAGCGGTCCAGGGTCAATTCACAAAACGTAAGAAATGAAATAGGGCCTAGAAGAGCAAGAGCCGATCTCCAAACGAGGAGAGTTAACCGCATGAGGGGGTCGCACATGCCGACTATGGGAGTAACTAGGTGGCAACGCCGCATGTGTGACATATGTGTGGGTATGTGTGGTTGTGTGGGAAGGAGTGAGGGAGTCGCCTGATTGGGTGCGTGGGTCAGATACAGGGGGATCGTATACACTACATCCAATTCGCCACTCCGAACAAATGATGGAGACAGGTAAGACTGCCAGCAGTGCATTGGACATAATTTAGCTCTGCAACGGGACTTATACTAGCGGGGGCGTAGGATGCGTTGGGTGGCGAGGAACGAAGAAAGCAACCACCTGCCTGAGGTATCTCCACGCATTGTACCATGGAGTAATCATATCAAACAATCAGTCGGCCCGAATGAGAAGACTCCCAGCAACCGAAAAGTCGTAGTTACTGCTTGCCATGTATCGCAAGATTCGCATGAACGAATCGATGAGAACCTAGGATGCGGAACCGACCGTAGGTAAAAAAGAGGAAAGCGAGTGAACAAAGACTGTGGTCACTCGCTTCGCACTGTGAGATCGTTAAATGACAGTGGCTTTCTACACACGATCATTGGAAGTGGTCGTGTGCGTCACAAATGAGACACGTCGCGTGAGATGGACGCTCAAGAGTGTTTTTTGGGCTTATGTGGAGCTTCAGGGCCGAAGAGCCGACATTTCTTTCTAGCACGTTATGGTTAACCATGCTAAAATGCGGGCAAGGTGTGAGCAATGGTATCATTCCAAGAGCATGAGAAAGAGGCAGCAGGGAGAGGGCCTGGGTAAAGATTGGGGGAGAAAGCTTGCGAATAATAGAACAGCAATATTGTACTGCGTTGGCGGTGAAGGTCCACGTGTATGGTAGCTATCTCAATCCGTTGCGTAGGGACTGGATTCTCCCAGGGAAGGGCGCATCGATCTGAGGATGCGTTCAAAGGTTGGCAGATTTAGGGAGAGCAAAGCTGGCAGAAGTGTTCTGCAGTCCCGGCTTGCGGGTAACATACTTCCCATGCAACACTATAACAAGTACACACACGCGCGTATTACTTGCCACACCCAGCGAAAAGCGGAGACTCATATTCCGTGGCAAACATTGTCCTTGGGGGTTGGAATTTTACATAGTTTGGAAGTAGTTTCCAAGAAGAGATGCTGGAAGGAATGACCCAGTAAAAAACCCTGGTTCCATCAGCAGGGATATGAGTACATAGGCGATATATTGGGTGGGTGATCTGACTGCAATACAATAGAGGATCCTTTAATGATTGCAAGTCCTCGGAGTTGACGCAGGGTCCTTGGTTGCCTGAGAGAAAACAGCACCTAGCTACAATGGGGTATAGCAATTAAGTAGTCCACACATGTCTTGAGAGGAACCTGTATGGAAGCGAGGGCGCCAAGAGTGGGAAAAAAAAACCAAATGGCCAGTTGGTGATCGTAAAATAGGACAGACTTGCCTATAGCTAGGAGCTATGATCGATTGCATCTTTAACCAGTTCCGCGATGTGATGTGCGTGGTTGTTGTTGTTCGCTTCGGGAGATTCCACCCAATTCATTAGTGCTGCTTAAGGGCCATCTACGCCCGTTAGCACATACAACATCTCGTATATTCTCGCGACGATTGATGAGGGGGAAGCAAGCGCACATGCCCTCGATCGATGCACTCTTTTTCTTTCTAATTATCAGCGTCATGCCAGAGAGTCAATATTGCACTTGGTTCCCCCACGTGTTCAACACCTGCCTCTTTGCGCAAGCTGGACACAACTTTTTTCGGTTCTATGATCCTCTTGAAGGGACCTTTCTGAAAGAGGCTGCCTAGTATCTGGATTTTATAGCGTGAAATTGGATACACTGCTGCGCGAAACTGATGGCTCTGATGGCAGCACCATCGGATTGTGGAAACCCGACCCCTGACGGACACGGCGGACATGGCGGAACCCGTTTTGAGAAGTCTAAGATCTTGCGCATTGCTCCATTATTGGTGAGGCCAATTCTTCCGTGATTGATGCTCGTTAGAGCCGTCTTAGGCATTTGGCTCGGCTTTGTTTTATCATCTTGCCGCTGCAACATCTTGCAGCCTGCTAGCAGGCTGCATTCACGTATATGAATGGCCCTCAGGGTAATTTTATTACTGAATGGTAACATTATCGCGCTCTTGCGCAACTTTTTCGTTTCTAATCCATCGGTGAGGCCGTTGGACCCGCTCGATCTCGCAGTGGGCTTGCGGCTTTTAGCCCTTCTGACATAAGACATAAGCCATAACTCTCCTTTTTGCCGTGCTGGCGTACATATACACTGTTACCACGATGGGCGCATTGTATTGCCTCCATGCAAAGTGGTTGGGGGCTGCCTATTTTTAATACACACAGTGGTAACACTGGCGATTGTCCTATTATGGCCTTCCGTTGTAGTAACGAGGTTTGTAATCGTGATCGACCATCGAAGGAAATGGCGAGTTCAAGAGACAGCAAAGGCTTTTCCATGACCGTCGGGGGTTTTGTCGCTGCGGTTATTGATTCCCTGCTTGTCATGTCGAGTGCCTGTCTCCTATACGTTGTGTTCTCGTTGATAACAGTATAATAACATCTGTACCCAATACGGACGCCAGTCCCCTTTCGCTCTACAACTTTCGGATGGTTCGCAATTGGTAGTGGGAGGTGATGTTCTTGTCTGTCGATGCTATCGGACCACCCCCTTTTCCCGTCTAGAATGCTATATGCCGTTTCGGCTGGAAGGTGGGTAATCAAGTTGGCCCACCCGGATCTCCGAGTTGAACGGGCCTCCGTAGAAGGCGTTACTAGGCTTGTCGGGTGACTACTGCTTGAGGGGCTGCAGTTGTATGAAAGTAGTTTGTCTTGTCTTCTTAGCTTAGTAAGCCTCCCATCCAAGCTTAGCATATTCTTATGAAAGGGTTATGTACATGGTTGGCCACCTGGCTCCTTTTCATTTGGCTGGGCTAGCAAGCATCTCCGCTCCCACGCGATGCTCTGCATTCAGCGACGTTGATTACTGTATGTGAAGCTACAAATGTTACAAATGATATTTACTTAAGCTTGTAGTGGATCATCCTTTGCTTATAGCTGTCGTCAATATAGGTCGTTGCTCCTTCTGATTGACAAATGTAGGCAGCTGTTCCGCCCTTCGACTTGCAATTCAATTGAGTCACACACATTCGGCATCACCCCGAGGGTTTGAATTGCAGCCTCAACCCGCAAACTGCACTTTAGCCTCGGCTCTATGTCCAACGATGGACGTCACACTGCACCATCTAATCAGGCTTTTTCTGGTGGAGATCCAAGAGCACAACCTTTGTGGTGGCTCAAGCCTACCGCCCGTGATCGAGTGACCAAATTGTTTTCCATTGTCATCGACTTCTGCGCTCACCGCAGTGACATTCTCGATGCACTTGCAAAGGCACCAAGCCTCACAGAGGCCCACAAATTATTGGCGTCGCTTACGGGTAGCATCAGCTCGACGTGGCGTGAAAGGTTTCCGAATGAGGCCAGAATTAAATTTGTAAGCACAGGTGCAAGACCCCCAACGCGATGGTGCTCCCAAACATGCTTCTGCCTAGAACGAACTTGAGTCATGCCTGTGCCAATATCTTCCCGCGAAAGATGCAGTGGCCAGATATATGACACTCGTGCTGGACGAGAGTTCTTACCTGGTATGTGCTTTGTTTGTGTACAAGTCGCTCTTTGGCACGTCTTAGACAGTTCCTTTTTGGCATAGACACATGGAGGCCTCTATACTCTCGTTGCATATCATCGCGCCAGGCAGGACATCTTGGAAAGTCTGTTCATGCAAATGCAGGAATCAAACTCCGCCAAAGGTCTCGTCGTTCCGTTTACGCTCGAACCTTCCAATAATTATCCATAATTTTAGAGGTCTTTGCGCTAAGGGGACGCTGCACTGAACTTCAAACTCAAATCTCGCAAATGACTGCGTCCAAAGATCACGCGACGCGGGAACTTGACAAAGTTAGAGCGCTGAGCGCTGAGCTGAAAATTCAGCTTGAGAACATTACTCAGCGCCAAGCAAAGACTGCGTATCAAGAGGGTGAAGCGTTGAAGAGAGCATCTCATTGGGAGAATCAGTTCAACCTCATCTTTAACGAGAATCGCAACCTCAGGAATCAGATTGCGGCGACGAGCGGTGAGTTGAATGTTCTGTTCTCACAGTAGGTATCACTCATTCGTCTGAGGAGATCGGGCTCGTAAGGCTGAGGAGGTACGTTGAGAGTGACGTCAGTGAGCTGATACTGACGGATCATGCGGCGCCGACCTAGTCCCTGTACCGCCACGTTAATATTGCTGCAGAGATGAAGAAACAGCTCCTCATGAGTCCTCATGCTCACGTAAGTGCGAGCTTGCCTTCCTCCGTCCAGCGTACCTGACTGTCGCTGTCAATAGAGTCCTACCACACCCCAAACAACGGTTGGTATCTGCCCCCCTTAAAGCCTTTCGTTCAAGGCTGATTATATTATAGCAATCCGAAGGCCAAACCCGCCATTCAGCCTTTCAATTTCACCCCCATCAACCTCTATCCCATCTGCCACGATCACAAGATCACAACACCCACTTAAACGCAGCGTTTGTACAAAACAACCAGCAGCCACCAACAGTAACCATCGTTCCTGCTCCTGCTCACTCTTCTGCGCCTAAATCTGTTCAGGCTTCTTCTCTGACGGCTCCGAGTCCCCAACCTGCTCGAATAGTTGGACAAGGGAACACTCCTAGTACAACGCCGTCTGTTCAGTCAGTGCCCCTGACATCTCCAGTCGTTGCAGAAGGAGTGGCGCAAGAGGGCGTTGCGACTGTCATGTCGAGAACACCTTCCGCTACCTCGCCTATAGGTCGTGAAGTTAAACCCAACGAACTTTCTTCTTCAGAGCTGGCGTCGAAGCCTGTATTCTTGCGATTATTTAATCACATGTTCGAACAAGTGTCTGGTTTACCCAAAATCGAGTATGAATGTACATTTTGCCGGTGCGTTGGTTTGCACGATAGCAAGACGCATTGTTTGTCTCAATTTGCGTTCCCAGGAAACGGGTCATTCAAGGACAAGAGCCTGAGAGAGTCGGGGACGATCCGAACGAATGGATGTCCCATTGTAGGACAATTCATCCTAAGATGTATGCCAAGGCAATGGTGGCGGCATTGAATGAGTCTGCGTCGCCAGCGCCGACGTCGCCGCCGACGTCTGCCGTGCCACCTACGTCTGCCATGCCACCTTCTCTTGTCCAGTCAGCACCGCCAGCTACATCCTCACCTCCAACACCGCCCCTTTCTTCGGATCCTCCAGTGATATTGCAGTCTACTGAGTCCATACCGACAGTGCCCCCTCCAGCACCGGCGACCCAGATACCAGCTACCTTTAACCAGCCGGACACTATACCACTGAAGAACGGCCGAGATAGCATGGGAGGATAAACGTTGTTTCTCATGTCTCTGCTCTGCCGTTTTTTTCCACCTATCTCTCGATATCTTCTATTCGTCACGAGCTTTCCGAGTTGTGCTGTTTTAATGAGTATGAAGGGGGGTTATGAATTGATATCGTTTTGTTTGAAAATAACTCTTCATTGTGCTGAGAATTGTTACCGGTCCACAAATTGGGCGAGAATCAGCGGAAATGGCAGGTAACTGGTGCATACATGCGTAGAATTGGTGGGAGAGTGGTGGAGAATGTGGAGAATTGGATGTCATATATTGTGATGCCATGGTTAGGAATCGATCGCAGTTTCTATGTAGATCGATTAACATGGGTCAATTGACGCTGTTGGCTCCTTTAAGTACCAAGACTGTTCAGCGCAGCAAGTATGCAGTATCAGCAATGCAATCCTCGACCATGACTCGGGAAAATTATCATCGTTCATGCAGCTGCTCGCTAGCTAATCGTGGCGGCGAATGTCTAGAAAGGAAGTGATCAGAATGAGCAGACGAAAAGTTCTAGCAAAGACTTGGATTTCATCTAGAAGATCCAGACACTTTCCAGTCAGTAGTTGAATGTTCAGCCATTTGTTCATCCGAAAGCGTATGAAGAATCTCCCAATGTGGTTTGCGAATAAAGAAGGACGAAAGTAAAATAATGGGCACGAGGGACTTTTCGTCCTAACGTAATAATAACAACTCACGTCGGTTTTTGAATTATCTAAAGCGTCTTGCGCACATTTTTGGGAAGACCACGATGCAGATAAGGGATTTAAATGTAGAGCGAGCAAAAAGGGGTTTTGCCCATCCTCTGGTAGTGCCGTATGCACCCGCTGGGTTTGCCATACTCGAGCAAATTCAAAGCTACATTGTTTCCTTTGGAGGGTCTGCTCAGCAGCCAGCCGCAAGATGGGCCAGACACTAGTAGAGAAGGGAAAGGTGAAGGTCAGGTGGCAGAGAAGTCTGTAAATTCTGAACGTCAAGACTTCATTATTAAGATCCAAACAAGCTACAGAAAGTTGCTTGCGTCGTTGGCCGCGCAGTCGACCCCGAAATGTTTTCCACGGGTAACTATTTGAGCTCCCAGTAGATCTCCATTTGTATGAAGACTATAAATGGCGAATGACGGCAAAGGACCGATGTTTTCCACAGTACTAGAGGGTGGGATGACGGTCCTTTGCGGTACCTAGGCTGGGTGGGTGCCGAAAAGCTAGCTCTAAGTTTCCAGGCTGGGGTACTAGTACGCAGGGGTCGGGGAACACGGTTATTCGCGGCCAACCGAAACAGTTCTCCAAGTAAAGTAAACGTAAATATCAAAACTAGCCAGAGTTTCCCAGAAACTAGGCGGAATATTCCCAAAAAAAAGTGATAGTGAAGTGTAGAGACCGAATCCATCCATCCTTTTAGCGTGATGCAAGGTCACTGATGGCCTGCTGATTATGACGAATGAATTTTCTCAGAGAGTGAAGATATCGCCGATGTGACCGCAATACCTGGTGCCGCCTTCTTTCAGGGAGGGAAAATGTGGGTGGGTGAAACACAATTGTCAGAATTACTTCCCAGCTTCTTCGGGGATGAATAGGCGCCACGGTGTTGCGCGCGTGACGTCGTTAGGCTGAACAGCCACCGCGACATGAGAAGGATAGTCGTTGGGGCTTTCAGGGCGTCCTCGCCTCGCTCTCCACACCCAAGCCATGTAGACCCCTCATCTCATCGATCTATATCCACATCCCACGCCTCTATGAATCATAGTTTGGACCCTGCGACCAAAAAACCATCCAAGCATGCAACGTTCTACCGAGAGCTCGTCCCTGCTATGATACCTATATTCATTCTTGGGTCTGCTGTGTATATGGTAAGGTCTATGGGTGTTGGCTGTGGAAGTTACTCGTTTCACTTATTGTTGTTACATGTTAGTCCTTGCATTTAACTCGCAACTATCTGGGTCATGAGAAATACGTGCGGGAGGCCAAGGCAGAAATTGCTTCTCTTAAGCAACACATCGAGATTCTACAGTCACAAGCCTCCCCGGCCTCCCAGGCGACGCCATCTTCCCCAATCAACGTGAAGCGATGGTGGAGTTTCAGTGCAAACTGACGTTGAACTTGGTTTAGCACATCGTAAAGGCTATGATGGGGACACGAAATGATTTTCGTATGTTGGAGTGCATTCATCAATACGGACAACCGTCTTGACTGGGGCCTCATACATGACTGCTTCAGGGAAACATCTATGGTTGAGGTGCCATGCTCCCTGTCCAACGTCCCCCGCTTGCATTTCCTATCTACATGAATGAATGTGTCTCTGTAATAAGCGAGAGTAAAGGGATGCAAGAACACAACGGCCTCGAAGAATCGTATAATAGCAAAGAAATCACCAAATATTATAACCAGAGAATAGTCAGGTACTGACGTTCGACTTGTTTATGCGTTTGCTTTGTCGAGTTCGCTGCGATGTCGGTCATACATCTTCCACGTGCTGTTGGTGATGATGTGAGAATCAGGTTCACGAACGTGGGGCTCTCGAGAGCACACAAACCTAAGAAGAGCAGATGCCAGTCCTGCGTAGGTCTTGACAGAATCTTTTGCTTTCTGCAATTTAAATACATCGTAGGCTAGTTTTGGGATGAGCAAGCAGGGATGGGCTTAATAGATGAATAACGCACAAACAAAAATAAGATCCATCAGGAGCTTCATCCTGGTGACTTGCAACCACCCATACTGTGCTTTGAGCTTCTTGAGTTCCGCTTCATCCTCTTCAATTTCGGCAGTGTCTGTTCCCATCTCTAATCCAGCGTCGTATATCCGCTCTTGCACTTGATGGGGAGGACGATCAGTTGCCTATTCATTGATCAAAAGAAACTCATGTTACCGACATTCATGCAACATCCCCTTAACCATCGCCCTTTCTGCCCCGACCTCGACAAGTCCAGCAAGGGTGCTTGCGAACCAGAACCAATCGGCTAACCTCCCAGCTCGGTGGCCTATTCTCGCGCCAAGAAGCCCCAGTTTGGAGAGTGTCGAAACATCGTCGGAAATTGCGTTGAACAAATCGAGCAAAACGGGTGGCGGAGCATGGAGGAAACGGTGCATAAGAGTCGGGGACGTGATAGTTGCGGCCGAGGCGAATGGGATATTGGACTCGGGTGGCGATACAATATGAGTCAGAGGCGTCAGCCAGTTGAACATGATAAGGCATTTCCTGAAGTTGCTTTATTAGTGGGAGGGCGGAGAAGAGAAGTGCTGTTGACAGTGCACCTTGTGATCGAAAGGTGACCAATCGAAATGTTTAGTCTGCGTGCTAATTCTCCTCCGCGCGGCTGTCGGAACAGGAAGGCAGTGCGCGTATGAACCATCAGAATGAGCCGCATAGTATATTGTATGATTTTCTGTAACATGAGGATCACATAAGGAACAAGTCAATTTCACTGTCGCAGGTGAGAAAATCTCACAAATGCTTTATCTCGCCCATATGCGGTCTTCAAAATCTCCCTCCATATTTCTTCAGGCCGGGAAGCAGAAAGAGGTGTAAACTTTATCACTTTGGACGATGAAAGAAGAGGGGGGGCTGCGGTTGGGGCTTTAGTTGACGCGCTCGTGCTGGTGTTTTTCCTAGAGCGTGGCTTAGGTGGGGGAGACCCTGATGAAGAGGGTGGATGATGGGGTAGTTCCGACCCTGGATTTATACGTATGGAAGTCGTGCCAAAGGTCGCTGTTGTACTCGGTGTAAGCACTTCATGATCCGAAATGTGGTCTTGAAAGTAAGTCGAGTCGGTGGAAATCTGACTCGCTCTAGAGGACAACGGCCACGGTGATTCATGAACAGACATGGCGTTGAATTGATCGACTGTCCGTTGTATCAAAAGTCCTCAAGATAAGGGCAGATATGACAAGTAGGCTGCACGACTGTTCAGCTGATGGGCGCCGACGTGGAAACACCCGACTCCGGAATTCAATTAGGTAGTTCAATTCATTTCCGCGCTTTCAAAACAATTGGCGCCGGCTGAGCTCGTTCGAAAAACAATTGCAAAGAGCAGTAATTTACACTTCCAAACTGCTGCATGCGTTCTACCGGTGTGCATCCCGCAATGATTTCCCGCGGTGTTTCTTCTGACCTGGTTCCAACGCGGGCGGCGTCTCACTGTACGCCTAAAGGGGCCGAGCATGGTAGCTTGTCAACGAGGAGACCGGAAAGGCGTACATTTAAAGACCTACCATGTGGGCGTTCCCCGTCCATAGAATAAACAGTCGCAATTAACGTTTCTTGATCAGACGATCGACCCATATTTGGAAACACGGATAAATCTGAAGAACGACGCCGTGGCCCCACGCGTGAAGCCATAAATCATTACTGAAGGTGGTTCGAACTCAAAGTTAAAAACTGGAGTTCGGGGCTCAACGTGTTCAGGGATTTTAACGACGGCATCGGAATCTGCTTGGACCCTCCATAACTCGCAGAATACGAACCCTCGTTATTCATCTTCCTCGATCGCGGTTTGCGATATCTCCGGTATCGAAACTTCGGTTGGTGGAGCAGATTACGTCCTCTAGGACGGCATGCGCTCGCATGGAGAATTAGCTGCCTACCACGACTAGCCTTCAATTCTAGGCACCTGAAGTATTATCGACCAGATGAGTCCTGCTGCTGATGACAACTTGCTTCGTGGATCGTTCTTTGTTTAGAACTGGTGTTGAGAAGGGGCGCTAACGTGCGGAATGGGTTTCTCTCATTTGGTGGTAGAACGGGGTCAATCATTCAAGGAACCTGGTCCCTTCGAAGGCTGCTTGGAGAAAATCCCCTATGTGATGGGATTTTAATGCGTTTAAGTTCGTCGCAGTAATATATCCTAAGGTATACGAGGGAAGAGATTGAGGTGGAGAAAGGGTTTATTTGATGTCGGAGTGCTCGTTAGGAAGACAATGGTCACGGAATGCATTGCTCCCCTTTGTTCAGATCCCAACTGCGTCCTGAAAGAGGACTCCTCGCTTCCATTAGTTTTAAGATGTTTTGAGTATCTAAGATGGTGTGCAAAACATAGTGCATGCGCGGAGGTGGCTCTACCCACGGTTTCGGATGTGAGCCATCCAGCAAGTGTCCAACCAGTCGGTGAAAGTGTGTGATCGACAATCACCGCAGGCACCAAGGGGTGTCAATCACATGAATCATAAACACCACGTCCCTTTTTAAGTTTTGGCACCACGTGAGACACCCTCCCTCCCATGCCTAATTCAATCGGCAGTAGCCATAGTGCCGGGGAATGCCGATGACCAAATATGGAATATGTGAACTGTTGTTTCGTGCTCTTCTTCGCTTTGCTAGCTATCTAAACCAGGGAAACCAACTTAATGAAGGTATCTCTTGCATGTTCAGTAATGATATAGTCATTAACTTCGGATGTGTGCCTAGTCCCAAGGACTAGGCTTCAGCGATGTGTGTCCGGATTGTGGGAAGGAAGTCCTACTAGGCTCTGGTGGCCTTGTGAATATGCTGAATCATAGAGGAAAGAAAGCTTGCTGCAAAGCCCAGGAATTACAGAAAAACCAGACTAAAATAGATACACAAGTATCATTGATGAAGTCCTTTTTCAAGAAGCCCCAATCTGTTCGGCCAACAGTGGCCCCCCCCTTGCCACTATCTCCCAGTTCCCCAGCACATTCTCCCCCCTTGATTCCCACCTCTCTCCCTAATCACCAAGCCAATTCCAGCAGCCCCACAACATCAGTTGCCGAAGTGTCAGGGACTCGTCCGGGGTTGAGGGGGTCCGGGTATAGCGTCCGGGACCGAGAGCCTGGCGGGGGGCGGATCGGGCATGCGTACTGACAGGCCCGATGTGGGACAGTGGTCCCTGGCCACTTAGACTGAAGTGGAAAGTTGTTATTATTATTAAAGGAGAAATATTGTACTACTTACCTGAAGTGGAAAGTTGAGAAGAAGGCTACTTCTTCGGTTCCCACTTCAGGTTCGTTTATATACATGCGGCTTGGATCACATGACGGATGCCACGTCACCCTCGCACACAGCCGTAACCACCCGGGTGTCTCCGTGGGAGATCCCGAGGGTATCCGGTGCAGGCGCGCGTGCTGGGCACAGTGGGAAGTCGCCTGAGGTGCCCGGGCCAGGTACATGGTGGGCGCGCTGCAGATGGGTCAGTTGTACATTGATACAGAGAAAGTCGTCCATGTAGAATAAAGAGAGAATAAAGGAGAAGTAAGATAAGGAGAGACTGAGGAGGGGAGGATGAGGGGGAAGAAGGGAAAGGGGGAGGAGGTAAGGAAGGGTGGACCGGCGGGGTACCGGGTCAGGTTGGGCCGGGTGGAGCCGGGTCAGGTGGGTGTGCCCTGACATCACCCCCCCCTTAAGCTGCTTCGCCTCGAAGCGGCCAGGTGGTTCTCCCTTTCTCTCCCTGGGGCTTGGGGGTGCGTCCTGTGAAATTCTTCGATTCGGTCGGGGGCATGGGTTAGGTGGTCCCGCTGGAGCCATTGGTTTTCAGAGTTCGGCCAGCCAGTGAACTTTACCAGATACCAGAGTTTCCGGCGTAGCCACTTAGAGTTCAGTATCTTCTCGACCTCATACTCTTCCTCTCCTTCTACCAGTTCCGGGCCTGGGCGTGGGTCAGCGGGTCTTTCTGCGATACCGTCCGGGAGGTGTGGCCTGACGTTCGTCACGGACACAACTGGGTGGATTCCCTTCTGTCGGGCGGTGAGCTGGAGCTTAACGGCGGCCGGGGAGATGACTTGAGTGATCTTAAAGGGGCCAAGCCACTTGTGGTCCAGTTTCTTAGTCGGATGGTCGGTCGTGTAGTTGTAGGCATTGAGCCAGACTTGGTCACCCTCTCGATACTTAGGGGCCGGGTCACGGTCCCGGTCGTAATATCGTGCCATCTCGTCCGCTGCATGCTCTAGGGCTGCCTTTGCCTCCTCTTGCATTTTCATCATCCTTGACGAGAATGCATCGGCGGCTTCCACCTCGGATGTGCGCGTGGGTTCTGTCCCCATCCTGGGGTGTTGGCCGGTGTCGAGTTCAAAGGGGGTTCGGTGAGTGGAGGAGTGAACGCGGTTGTTGTAGGAGAATTCTGCTAGCGGGAGCCAGTCCGCCCAGTCGTCTTGGCGGTGGTTGATGAACACCCAGAGGTAGGCCTCGATCTCTTGGTTGACCCGCTCCGTCTGTCCATCCGTCTGGGGGTGGTAGGGCATTGAGGGGGTCAGCTTGACACCTAGGAGGTCTGCGAGCTCCTTCGAGAAGCGGGAGACAAAGGTGCTCCCTCTATCGCTGAGGATCTCTTCCGGGAGCCCATGGTGTCTCCAGACATGCTCCAAGAAGAGTCGTGCGATACCCTCCGAGTCCACAGTCATCACGGTGGGGACCGCGTGGATGCGTTTGGACAGCCGGTCTACTACGACCAGGATGGCATTATATCCTCTGGACTCTGGGAGCTCCCCTATCATGTCCACTGAGATGACCTGCCAACGATGGGTGGGGATCTTATTCGGGGTAAGTTTCCCAACCTTTCGTGAGGGGAAGGGTTTGACGCGATTGCAGGTGTCGCATCCGCGTACATATCGTCCGACATACTCAGCCATCCGGGGCCACCAGTAGTCACGGGAGACAAGTTCCAGGGTTTTCCATCACCCTGGGTGCCCCGTCGCCGTGAGTCGTGGTGTAGCCGTACCAGATCATGGCGGAGCTGGGGATCTTTTGGGACATACACCCTTCCCCGGTACAGGATCAGGTCACCCTGCTTCTCCCATTCGTCCGACCTTAACATCCCTTCACCCAGTTCTCGCATGGCCTTCACTACCTTCTCGTCATGGTCCCTTGCCTCACGTATCCTTCCCAGAATACCCGCCTCTTCACCTTCTACCGAAACTGCCTCTGTCGCGCGGGCTTCAAACCAGGCGGGTTGGAGAAGAGTTAGCCCCTCGTTGTCGTCTCTCCCCTTCGGGTGGTCAGCACGACGGGAGAGTGCGTCCGGCTTCCCCATGAGCTTCCCAGGACGGTGGACAAGGGTGAAGTGGAAGCGGGAGAGGAAGAGGGTCCATCTGGCTTGGCGTCGATTCAGCCTTTGGGCCGTCCGGAAATAGCTCAGGTTGCGGTGATCGGTGTAGATCTCAACCCTCTCTTCAACGCCTTCTAGGAAGTGCCGCCACTCTTCAAGGGCTCGGACGATCGCCAGCATTTCCTTGTTGTACACTTCGTAGTTGCGTTCTACATCCGTGAAGCTTTTGGACATGAACGCTACCGGGTGGAACTCCCCATCTGACTGGAGCTGGGAGAGGACTGCACCGGTTGCGAAGTTCGAAGCGTCGCATTCGAGCTTGAAGCGGCCGGAGTCTGAAGGGAAGGAGAGGACGGGTGCAGTAGTGACGGCTTCTTTAAGGGCTAGGAAGGCACCGTCCTCATCCGGGCCCCAATTCCAGGCTTGGGTTTTCCGGGTCAGCTTGTGGAGGGGGCGTGCTTTCTCTGAGAAGTCCTTGATGAACCGGCGATAGAAGTTCACAAACCCTAGGAAGGACTGCACCTCCTTCACTTTGGTTGGGACCGGCCAGTCAAGAACTCCACGGACTTTCACAGGATCCATCGCCACGTTGCCCTCCGAGATGACGAGGCCCAAGTACTCAATCCGTGTCCGCTCAAATTTACATTTTTCGGGCTTCAGGAAGAGCTTCCTCCTTCGCAGCATCTCCAGGACCTCCCGTACTACCCTCTGGTGGTCCTCTAGGGTCGCGGTGAAGATGAGGATGTCGTCCATGTAGCAAATGACGACTTCCCGGTCAATGAAATCCCGAAGGATGTCGTTCATCATGGTCTGGAAGGTCATGGGGGAGTTGCACAGGCCGAAAAACATCACCATGGGTTCAAATAACCCCCGGTTGGTCGCGAACGCTGCCTTCCACTCGTCCCCATCTTTGATCCGGACGTTGTTGAACCCCCAACGTAGGTCCAGGGCCAAAAAGTACTTGGCATTGCGAAGGCGGGCGAGAACGTCTGAGATGAGGGGGAGCGGGTACGAGTTCTTGACCGTGATTTCGTTCAGTTTCCGATAGTCTTGGACTAAGCGCAACGACCCGTCCTTCTTCTTGACAAAGAAGACTGGCGCCCCCATCGGGGATTTGGACGGGCGTATACGCCCGTTCTGCAGGTTTTCCCGTAAGAACTCGTCCAGTTCTTTCTGCTCGGGTCGCGAGAGAGGGAAGGTCTTTCCTCTGGGTAGCTTCGCGTCTGGCACCAGGTCTATGGCGTGGTCCCAGGGCTTCCGGGGGGGTAGCTGGTCAAAGGCTTCCTTAGAGAACACGTCCCGGAAGTCCTGGTAGTGCTCTGGTACCAACATCTCGAAGGGCACGGGCTCTGCCCCCGGGTCGTGGGCCTCCTGGGCCATCCGCTGGGATGGCGTTGTGGTTGCTCTCAGGTCATGTCCCCACCCTGGGGGGAGGATCGCAGCATAGATCCCGTCCCCGGGCTCTACCGTGAGGTCTTGGTCGTCTCCCACTCGCGACCCCCTGCAGGAGGATGGGCAGCGGGACATGACGACCTTCTGTCGTGCCCAGTCCACCTCTGGGTTGTGATGCAGCAACCACGAGTGCCCTATGATGAGGGATTGGCGTCCCAGGTTTGCAACTGCAAAGCGGGCCCGTTCTGTATGTCATCCGAACGTCAGGAGGGCTTCCAGTTCTTCTGTTATGGCCCCATTCTCGTTCGGGGTGCCATCGACATTGCGGACGGGTATGGGCTGTGGGAGCGGGGTGGTCTCGAGCCTGTGCTTCCGGACGAACTCAGGGCTCACGAAGTTCCCGGTGGCCCCTGAATCCAGGAGGGCTGACACTGATACGGGGGCGAGAGAGGTCAGGGCGGTCAACGTCACTGTGAGGTTGAGTGACCTGGGGGATTGTTTGGAAAGGACGTAAATGGCGGGTGGAGATACTATTACTTCGGGTGTTAGCTCTGGGCGTCTCTCACTTCTGTGGGTAGAGGATGCGCTTTTCCTCTTTTTCTTTGCGATAACTCGATGGAATTTCTGCAGTGGCGTTGACTCGCGCACGTTGCGGTATTTACACGGGTTATCTTCTACAGGCGGCCGGGGTGCATCCCTCACCAGTCGCCTTCCTGAAAATCCTCCTCCTGGGGGTCTGGCCCCGTCTCTCCCTCTTCTGCCTCTGGTCCCTCACCCAATTGCCTCTTCAGCCCTTCCATCAACGCTCGTAGGTCCTCCGGATGCAGGCATCGGACTCGGTGGACCTTAGGGTGCGGGCACTCTCGTGCGACATGGCCTGGGGCGTTGCAATTGTAGCACAACCCCTTCCGTCTTTGGTCAGTCCTCGATTGGTCGAGGTCCATTGGCTGTGGACCTGTTCCTGGTGTGGGACGGGTTGCGGGGGTTGGGGGTGCGGGTGCGGGCATAGGTCGCAAGGTGGTGGGTGTGGGCCGCGCGTAGGGGGGGGTGGTGGCTAGAGGGGGTCTGGTTGGTGGGAGTGGGGGTCTAGGTGGGGGTGCTCGTGGCTGGGTGGCCTGGAAACGTCGCCACTGGTTGTCGAGGAGGGTGGCCTCGCATTTCCATTCAGCCCAGGTGGTGGGCATAGGGCGGAGGCGGTAAATGCTCTCGCGGAGCCGGGCGTTGATCGCTTGCTCGAAGCGGTCGACCAGCCCTACGTCACCCAGTCTTGAGGCAGGCCCTAATATCTCGAACTCCTGGATGACCTTGTCCACGGAGTCGCTCCCCTGTCGGATGGCCGCCAGCTTCTGTCGGGCGGTGGCTTCCCGATTTGGGTCCTGGAACATGTCGTCGAGTTCCGTGTTGAACTCGTCCATGGTGAGTGCCGGGGACCCTGCCGTCAACAGCGAGATCGTGCGTTGCGTTGCCCATGCTCCTGCCGGCCCTCCCTTCATGTAGGACAACACGAAGAGAATCTGGGAGAGGGCGGTGGGGAACTCGGACGCGCGGACATGGAAGTAGATTCCACATTCGGCTTGGAAACGGTCCAGGTCCTCACTGGCTCCCGAGAAGGGCGTGGGGAGGGCGACCTTAGGTGGCTTGGGTCTGGGGGCGGGTGTGGGAGCGGGTGCGGGGATAGGCGCGGGTGCAGGCGCAGGAGCAGGTGGGGGATGGTTAAGGACTTGGTTTTCCACAATAGCCTGCAGTTCCTGGAACCGGGCTAGGAGGTCATCGTACTGTTCTTCCGTCACCATGGCAGGAGAGGTAGGGGAGGCGGGGGAGATGAAGTTGAAGCCTTCTTCTGCTGTCAGGGACTCGTCTGGGGTTGAGGGGGTCCGGGTATAGCGTCCGGGACCGAGAGCCTGGCGGGGGGCGGATCGGGCATGCGTACTGACAGGCCCGATGTGGGACAGTGGTCCCTGGCCACTTAGACTGAAGTGGAAAGTTGTTATTATTATTAAAGGAGAAATATTGTACTACTTACCTGAAGTGGAAAGTTGAGAAGAAGGCTACTTCTTCGGTTCCCACTTCAGGTTCGTTTATATACATGCGGCTTGGATCACATGACAGATGCCACGTCACCCTCGCACACAGCCGTAACCACCCGGGTGTCTCCGTGGGAGATCCCGAGGGTATCCGGTGCAGGCGCGTGTGCTGGGCACAGCGGGAAGTCGCCTGAGGTGCCCGGGCTGGGTACATGGTGGGCACGCTGCAGATGGGTCAGTTGTACATTGATACAGAGAAAGTCGTCCATGTAGAATAAAGAGAGAATAAAGGAGAAGTAAGATAAGGAGAGACTGAGGAGGGGAGGATGAGGGGGAAGAAGGGAAAGGGGGAGGAGGTAAGGAAGGGTGGACCGGCGGGGTACTGGGTCAGGTTGGGCCGGGTGGAGCCGGGTCAGGCAGGTGTGCCCTGACACGAAGCCCCAATGACACTTCTCTCGAAACTTACCCTTGTTGCTGCACAGCTTCCAAAATCTGTTCCAGTGGCCAAGGTTGAAGATACTGTGGCAGTACTATGCGGCGATCCTGAGGCAATTCTTCTCAATCTCAGACAGGAGGATGAGGAGCCATATGAATGGCTTGATCGCAAGCTGAATCAAATTTGTGGTAGCTGGGCGGCTAATCAAGGTCTTATCCCATTCGCAATAAAGCGTGGTGATCTGGGTTTACCAGTGTAAATCAGTGGGAGGAAGACTAGAGCGCGGTGTCTAGAGCGCGATGTCAAACGGGGTTTTATGTTAGGCAAGATGTAAACTATGTACAATCTATAAGGTTGAGGACTTACCTAGAGCGCGATGTCAAACAGGGTTGAGCATTGCACTCAGGTAATCCTCGCTCTTTTATGTCTATCTAACTATACAACAAAGCGGATAACAAAGGTGAAACTAGTGCCTCCGGCGCTTTGTGCGACTAAGGGTTTGCCACACAGCAACGCTTTGCCTGCAGCTCCGCCTCCCCTTTGTCCTCATGTGGCGTCGGGCTGCCACATCAACACTCCCCCACAGCCTGACGTCCACACCTTCTCTAGGCCGCGTACTCCATCCCCATCATCAGGCAGAAGCGTTCGTGCTTCACCTTCGCAAGGGACTTGGTGAGAACATCGGCCGTCATATCGTTGGTCCCTACAAGCTTGAGGCTGACTGTCCCATCCGCGATACATTCCCTGATGAAATGGTATCGTACATCGACATGCTTTGTGGCAGCATGGTTGACGGGATTTCGAGCAAGTAGATCTGCAGCGCGATTGTCAATGTGTAAGATTGTTGGCCTGGTGATGCCTTCATGTAGTTCCTCGAGAAGTCGTCGCAGCCACACCAGTTCCTTTGCTGCTTCTGCTGCTGCGATGTACTCTGCATATGTTGATGAGTCAGCTATGCTATGTTAGTCTGCTGCTTCGACATCCAGGAGATTGCTCCCCCAGACAACAAGAAGACATTTCCTGAGATCGACTTCCGGTTCATTGCATCATTCACCCAGTCTGCATCCGTGTACCCCACGAGTTCCCCTCCCCCTGCTGTGTATACTATCCCCCGGTTCATAGTGCCCGCAAGATACCTGAATATATGTTTGATCCCCTTGATATGTTCACGTCCGAATGTCGCCACGAAAGGAGAGAGTGCCCGAACAGCAGCACAGATATCTGGTCGAGTTCCCAGAGCGGCATACATTAGTGAGCCAATCGCTTCGAGGTAAGGGTATGAGGAAACCTTAGAGTGGTCTTCCATGGAGGTGGGTTTGTATTGAGCTCTCGTGGGTAGTGGTGTAAGGGCAATGTGGCAGTCGGTCATTTTGAAACGCGCTAAGATGTCCTTGATGTACTGGGACTGGTCGATTGACAGTGTCCCTGCTGCGATGTCCTGGTGGACTCGAATTCCAAGTATCCATGAGGCCTCACCGCAACTAGATACTTTGAAGTGCGAGCTTATTGAGTCTTGGATGGATGTCAGGAGGTTTTCGTCATTTCCGGCTAGGAGCTTGTCATCGACGTATACTGGGATAATGATGATTGATCGACCTCGTTTGAAGACGAAGACAGAATGGTCAGCATGTGTCCGTTGGAAACCCAGTTGGATGAGAAAATCATGTAGCGTGGCGTACCACTCCCTTCCTGCTTGCTTTAGACCATAAAGACCCTTCTTCAACTTGGCCAGCTTGTGTTCCTCCCCCTTTTCCTCATATCCCTTGGGTTGCCGCATGTAGATATCTTCAGATAGGGTGCCATTCAGGTATGCAGACTTGATGTCCATCTGGTGGACTCTCCACCCATGGCGAGCACAAATGGCAAGAAAGACTCGTAACGATGCGGATTTGACAACCAGGGCAAAAGTCTCAGAATAGTCAATACCTTCACGTTGGCTAAACCCTTGGGCAACCAACCACGCCTTGAAGCGAGTGACTTCCCCGTTGGCGCCCCGCTTCTTCTGCAGGACAAAACGGCACCCAACGACGTTTCGGATATCAGGCGTTGGTTCAACGAGCTTCCATGTCCCGGCTTCTTTAATCGCCGCCAGTTCCTCCAGAATGGCCTTGTGCCACAGATCACATTCAGGCCCAGCAAGTGCTTCGCGCAAAGATGGGGCATCTGGGAGATCTGTATTGTTAGCTAGTACTGTGCTGGTCAGATGGACCTCATCTAGGGCTATGTCCAGGACATCTTCAAGCTCGACAGTTGCTGCCACAGGCACGTCATTCCAGAGATCCTCGTAGACATTGGCAATCAGTTCCTTTCGTCAGCCATGTGGTCCGTATTCGGATGGATCAAAACGATGTGGTGGACGACGCACCCTGGCTGGTCGATTGTGGTGAGTAGGAGGGACAGGCGGAACATGTGATGCATCAGGTGCTGTGTCAACTGGACCATCGTGACTTGTAGGAGAGTCCTCGGCGGTTGCCGGTGTCGAACGACTCTCAGGACTCACCTCCGCATCGCTGTCCGAGTCACTCTGTGCCGATTCGAAGAACACACATGCTGCTGCCTTTGCTTCTTCCCGGAAAATTGGCGCACGTACAACCTCAACTTTGTGAGTGATCGGGTCATATGTCCTGTACCCACTACAGCCTTCGGGGTAGCCCAAAAACTTCACCAATTTTCCGCGCTCCCCCAGCTTTAGCGCTCCTAGATCTTTTGGTCTATGGATGAAAACATCGGCATACCAAACCCTCATGTGAGAGACATTGGGTTTCTTTCCATAGAGTCGTTCAAAAGGGGTGATTCTATCAGAGCGACTATCCACCATGCGGTTGATTGCATAGGTAGCAGTCGCGAGGGCATCTGCCCAGAGAAAATCGGGTGCATGTGCATCCTTCATCAGGGTACGCCCTTTGTCCAGAATCCTCCTGTTTGTCCGTTCCGCGACACCATTCTGTTCAGGGGTATGAGGGACCGTCAACTCCACACCGATTCCTTTCTCTGCGCAATACTTCTCCAGAGCTCCATTCACATATTCTCCCCCTCGGTCGGTCCTCAGTATTTTGACATGTGTCCCAAACTGGTTCGCAAAGAAGGTGTCCATCTTGGCAAACCAAGGGGTAAAGTCTGACTTTAGCGCACAGGGATAAAACCAGGTAAAGTTCGTCCTGTCATCAACCAGCGTGCAAAAATACTGTTTCTTCCCAAGTGATAGGACTTCCATCGGGCCACAAATATCCGAGTGTACTCGGCCAAAGCGTGTGGTCGCAATGTCATGGCCCTTTGCGAAAGAACCCCTCACCATTTCCCCCCTGATGCAGGCTTCGCAATCAAAGTCTTCAGACTCATTCCGGGTTCCATCAACACCGAGCACAGCCCCTTCCTTGATCATGGTGCGAAGTGATTCCTTCCCTGGGTGGGCCAGTCGCTTGTGCAAGAGGTCAAAAGAAGGTGCAGTGGTCATTGCGGCTGGTCCATTATCTAGCTGAGAGGCCTTGGGAGATGACAACTGTGGTTGGTTTAGGTAGAACAATGGCCCCAACTCTGTTAGCGACTCGGCGATTAAGGTTCCAGACTTCGAGATTTTGCAGGTGTTGGTTCCCTCATCAAAGGTTACTCGTATTCCACGGCAGATCAAGACCCGGCAGGAGAGAAGACCGTAAGCCAGTTCAGGCACATACTGTACTTCCAAGACTTTGCGATGGACAATCTTTCCGTTTGCGGTGCAGGGGATCAAGACTGTTCCCTGTCCAAGTGAGGGGATTGTACTGGCATTGCCAAGCCGGATGTGTCGCAGGGTAGTGAAAGGTGTGTAATCAAGAAATTCCGTCCTGTTTGGGCAGAAATGGTTGCTGCAGCCAGAATCCACAATCCACGCTTTTACGGTATCCGTGGGTTTGTCCGCTACCAGGGCAGTGTCAGTGATGTATTCAGCACAAATGGAGCTAACACTGTTCTTAGGTCTGGCAGTGGGAGGTTCGTTCCCCAATGCGGTGGCACACATGGCCATCTCAATGCCTGCTGGCATGGTACTGACAGTACTGACAGTAGTAACGTTGGCACTGCCATTTTGTTCTGCGGCTTTCTTTTCCCGGTACGCATCCTTTTCTTCTTGCATTGCGGTACATTTAGAACGAATGTGGCCTGTCTGTCCACACTTCCAGCAAGTCTGCCGGGAGAGCCAGATGGGGTCATTTGGGTCCTTCCTCTTCCCTTTAGGTCGTTCCCCCTCAGCAGCGAGTGCCTTTGGGGTTTGGAGTGAGTCGGATTTGGTCCCCAGGTTCTCTCCCGCTGCGCGTGCGCGACGTTCATCGGCTTGTACCCTTCTCTTGAGATCATCCAAGTTCCACTTCACACCCTTTGGAAGAGGAGTATCGAGGAGCATTGTTTGTAGTGTACGCATGCAGGGTGGGAGTGTATGGATGAGGCGCATGGCGATCGAACGATTTCCAATGCGGTCCTCGTTGTCAGTCACTTCCTTGTTGACCAGGTAGGCAAAATTGATAAGGGCTGTCAGGTATTCTGAAACTGAGTTGTAGTCGCTGAGCTTAGCGTTGTCATAGCTCTGTCTGGCATAGAATTCCGCTGTGGATCCAGAGTCCTCATATTCATCCTTGAGGGCCTTGAACAGGATGGCAGCGGAGCTTTTCCTGTGTGGAAAGGCATTGCGTTGGATTGATTCATCAAGTGAGAGCCAGATCCTTCGACAAGCATTCCGATCCCCAATTACCCAATCTTGGTGTTCAGTTACTTTGGACGCATCAGGAGCTGTGGTGTTGCTGCCTTCAATGAAGTCCCAGGTGTGGTCCATGGCTATTTCGAGGTTCCCAGACCACAGGATCCAGTCATCTCGTCCTTTTAGTTTGGGGATGGTAAGAACGGCCTTGTCAATGGCAGAATCTTTGAGCAGGGCGGTAGTCATGGTTCTTCGGTGTTACAACCAGAATAGAAGTGCGGCGAGTCAGAACTGGGCAGTCGTTTCAGACAAAAAATTCAGCAGTGCCGGGCGGTGGGTGTGGCAAGTCAGAACTGGGCAGTCGTGTCAGACAACAGTTCAGCGGTGCCGGGCGGTAGGCTTTGCGCAGTGCTGGGGTAGAGTTGTACTGAGCTGATAACCTGTAAATCAGCGGGAGGAAGACTAGAGCGCGGTGTCTAGAGCGCGATGTCAAACGGGGTTTTATGTTAGGCAAGATGTAAACTATGTACAATCTATAAGGTTGAGGACTTACCTGGGGTGCGGTGTCGGACGGGGTTGAGCGTCGCGCTCGGGTAATCCTCGCTCTTTTGTGTCTATCTAACTATACAACAAAGCGAATAACAAAGGTGAAACTAGCGCCTCCGGCGCTTTGTGCGACTAAGGGTTTGCCACATGGCAACGCTTTGCCTGCAGCTCCGCCTCCCCTTTGTCCTCATGTGGCGTCGGGCTGCCACATCAACAACCAGGTCTTTGTCGCACACTGCAATTCTTTGTTGGCCATGGGTTGGTGTCTGAGGTCCTCCTTGAAACACGGATTAAAGTTCTATTAAATGAAGTAGAAAAACTGTAAGTTCCGACTCATCCTTTGCCAGATGTGCATCCAACTTGGCCACTATAGGTTCCCCAAGAACTCTTCACCAATGCCATGTGATACATGGAACCACTCCGAGTCGGAAATTGTGTTGCCACAAGTGAAAGAAGGCGCACGCTTGAAACCTATCATACTGGATTCAGATTCAGATTCAGCCTCGGATAGCCCGCATTCATTCACACATTTGGGCCCTCACCACTATTGCTCTGGATTTCAGGTGACAGTGCCTGAAGGACAGACTCCGTTCACAGAGTGGCCATGGCTAGAGTATGAACATTTGGCTATGTCAATGACTGTGCTCATTAACAATGGGATGCTCACGATTTACTCCGCAACCTGCACAAGGGATGGGAATCCTTGCCACAAATGTCGAAAATTGAAGCAGCAGCTGCCCATTGCATGCATACAGGACCGCATTTCCCAGGGTGTCCCTGAGAGTACTCCATACAAGTACTTGGGTATGAGGAGACTCATAGAGTTGCTTAGACGAAAAGATCGTCAAATTAATGAACTCAAATTGGGCAGTCTCAATCGCAACCACAAACTGGAAGTGCTCACCACATCAAACTTGGATTACAAGAGATTCGCTATGGCTGTAAGCCAATGCAATGTCCCTCATATCAACATTCTTGTGCAGTCTGCACTTCGAAACAAGCACGGAATTAGAGGGATAATTCAGCTTCTCACAAGAGCGACATTAGGAACTTACCGTCCAGCTTACACAGAAGAAGAACACCTAATAAGCATTGTGCTGTATCGACTAGGGGGAGCAAGAGTTGCCGAGTTTGCACACGCTGCCCTAGGGACTCCAGGCCTAACAACAGTCCGAAAACATTGCATAACTTCAATACTTGCATCCGCAGTTTTCCCAAAACTGGACAAGCTTACACGGAACATTGAATCAGCCTATGAACACTGCACTCTGACAGGGAAAGGGAGAGTTGGACTTGTCTGTATGTTTGATGAGATAAAAGTCAAAGAAGGGCTGGACTGGTGTCCCTGGACCAATTCTGTCATTGGCCTTTGCCGCGAACATTCAAGCTCCTGCCCATACACCTTCCACAACTTGGATGATGCTCAAGTTATATGTGAAGAGCTGTCGGAGAAGCGCATCCACCTAGGGACAGAGGTAAGTTGAAGGTTTTGGTGGCATAGGCGGGAAACTGATGACAGCGGGATTAGGCAACAGTTGGAGCAATTGGTGCCCTCACCAAAAGCCACCAAGAATATATTGCACGGCCCTTTCTCATCAGTGCAACATGCAAAAGCGAGACAGCTGAACAACATGCAGATCTCCTTCGGTTGGCATGGGGAGCATGCAAAGAGGAGACGTCTCTAATAGGTGGCCGGGTGTATTGTCTTGCATCCGATGGGGAATCGCGATGTGGGAAAGCACTTGTAGCTCTCACAGAAAAGTCCCCCTTGTCAGCATTCTCACCCATATACCCACTCCTTCACGACCTCCACCTTCTAAACATGATGGTTGGAGATGATGATATCACATCCGATAAGGATTACAAACATGTCATGAAACGTTTGCGGCATGCTCACCTCCATCCCAAAGGTATCAGAGTCGGTTCCACCCAAATTACACCCTCACTCCTCCGAAGACAACTTGAATCAGCAAGCATTCCCATAAACCGCATCAATAACCTTCTCAATGTGGCAGACAAGCAAGATGTCACAACAATGATTAATTTGATGCAATTAATTTGGTCACTCTCACCTCCTTCATCCACGGATAACCCCATTCACCGCCAGGACCGCACTGCTTTGAACCGGCATTCAAAGCTGCTCCGATGGCTCATACTTCCATATATCAATGTCGAGCTTAGCCTACATGATCAGTTAAAATGCCTCAGTGCTGCGGCTCATGTAGCATATGTATTCTTCACGCATGAAAACATGCGTTCAGCATACATCCCAGCGGCTCTCTATCGGGACATACAGATAATGGTCAAAAATGCTTACTTTTGTGTTGCAAAAGCGAAGCTTGAAGATCCGGATGGGAAATTCTTCATTGTCCTTCTGGGCACCGACAGGTTAGAATGGATATTTGGATTCATTCGGGCAGAGAATGGCTATAATGTGAATGTTAGCACTTACAGCCTTTCTAACCGTGTCTCTGGTGCAGTGGAATGTCATGCGATATTATCCCAACACCTGGAATGGGACCGAGGACCACGTCGACTAAGGCTTCAGGGGATCAGTGACACAGCGGGTGTTGAACAAAAAGTGGATCACATCAATCCAGCCTCATGGAAAGGCAATGTACATCTTGCCAACGTGCACCTAGCCTCAGCATGGAAAGCGGGCTGTCTTCTTGTGGAAAATGATGACGATCTTGCTGAGTTTAGTCCGGCAATGAAGTTCAGAAATCTGGAATCTCAAATGGGGGCCGACTTGTTGAACCCTTTCGGATCAGTAGCACATGGGACCATGATGACGACGGAGAAGAGCTCACCCAAATGTCGCAAACACAACCTCCAAGTCAAAAAAGCCTTATCCCATCTGGAACATCGATGTTCGGGTTATTGGATTTAGCAGATGAAGAATGTGCACGCCAGATTGGGCTCAGTTGTACCATCGAATTGCCTGATGGGAAGCGAGTACACAAGGCAAGGGTCCTGCGCAAGTTCACAAAGTATTCAAGCGAGTCAGGTTCCACGGACCGATTGAGGAGGGTGGCAAACATCTCAAAATTTGCCCAACCTACACCGATCCTAAGCCATCATGTTGGAGATGGTACACTCACAGAAGCACATTGCATCCTTGTTCAGGATGCCGTTGCAACCATCCTACAATGTGAGGGAGTCCCCTTCCTGGCAATTGCTCAGGTCAATTCAATCAAAGTGGACGGAAATGTTCAGACATATGTGGACAAAGATATTCTCCCCGAAAGTACAGTGTCTATTGGCATCCAAATCCTCAGTTTGAAGCCTGCAAATATCGTATTTTCAGATGGGAAGGAGGGTGATTGGAAGTGGGCAAGTGGAAATGACGCGAGCCTCAATGTTCCTGGAAGATATCTGCAACAGATTAGTCCAGGACTTGTTGAGGAACATGGAGATGCCTTACCACGTTCCATTGCATATGGATTCCAAAGCAGTGAGCTGCGCGATCTTGCTGCAAAAATGTTTCAAAGTCTCACAGCAGAAGAAATCCGTGGACTTGTTGAAACCCATCTGACAGAGGATTTTCCTTATAAGATTGAAGGTGCGCTGTTACAAAATGGTTGAGAAGGATTTCTCTGACCTGGTTTACAGGGACATCAGCAAAAAATTGTTATGCTCCTGAGTGCTCCGGAGTATGGGGAGCACTGGGAGAATCAGGAGGAGATTGGCCGGTCCAGGAACAGCTTGTTTCCTCCAGAGTTGGTCAGGTACTCCAGGGCACTCCCAGGAGGGCATGGAGCATTGCTTTGTGCACAAACATATCCAGTTTAATGCTTCAAAATGTATAGGGGTGAGAAGCTTCTGGGAGCTCCTGGAGCATTTGAAAATGAGAAGGAAAAAAAAGAGGGAAGACTCCCCATGAATACCTCCTACCACAAGACTAACACAACAAGACACTACTTAACATTTAGATCAAATACTATACTATACATCAAGGACACTGAGACTCACCAATACACAGTCAAAATTTATGGCCTGATATATGATTAATCTGGCAACTTAATCACTTTCGGACTTGCAGAATATGGAGGAGGGGGAAATGGGGGAGAATGAGGGGGGAAATGAGGGGGAAATGAGGGGGAAATGAGGGGGAAATGAGGGGGGAAATGAGGGGGAAATGAGGGGGAAATGAGGGGGAGAATGAGGGGGAAATGAGGGGGAGAATGAGGGGGGAATATAGAGGGAAATGAGGAAAATTTGAAAAATAGGGACTTCTAAAAAGTTGAAAAAATAATTAGGGAAAAATCAAAAAAAATTCAGGAACTGTAGTGCCTTTGAAGTGCTTTCAGGATATATAACTATTTGCGAAATTGAGGAAGAAATGATGGAGAAAAATGGAAAATACTTTCGGAGACCCGAGAAATAATGAGAACTGAATTGATGGGAAAGTCTGAAAATTGAATGGGAAAGTGAGGGGAAGCCTTGCAGCATCGTTATTTTCTGCTGTTCTAATTTTTCCTGATTCTTCTTGGTCTCACTCCCAGCTGCTCCTGGATACTCCTGGAAGCTCCTGGGAGGGTCCAGGAGCAGCTAATGGAAAATACTTTCAGGGACCCAAGAAATAATGAGAACTGAATTGATGGGAAAGTCTGAAAATTGAATAGGAAAGTGAGGGGAAGCCTTGTAGCATTGTTATTTTCTGCTGTTGTGATTTTTCCTGATTCTTCTTGGTCTCATTCCCAGCTGCTCCTCAATACTCCTGGAAGCTCCTGAAAGCTCCTGGGAGGGTCCAGGAGCAGCTGGGAGTGAGACCAAGAAGAATCAGGGAAAATCACAACAGCAGAAAATAACAATGCTACAAGGGCTTCCCCTCACTTTCCTATTCAATTTTCAGACTTTCCCATCAATTCAGTTCTCATTACTTCTCGGGTCTCCGAAAGTATTTTCCATTTTTCTCCATCATTTCTTCCTCAATTTCGCAAATAATTATATGTCCTGAAAGCACTTTAAAGGCACTATAGTTCCTGAATTTTTTTTGATTTTTTTCGCTAAATTTATTTTTTTCAACTTTTTAGAGACCAAAATTTTCCTCCCACTGCTCCTGGCACATTGCATACTCCTCACCACTCCCAGCCGCTCCTGAACCCCCTCCCAGGAGAACACTATTGGCTCCAGGAGTGCCCAATCTGCTGTTTTGTCTCCCACATGCTCCAGCCACTCCTGATGCTCCGGAGCATAACGGACTTTTGCTGATGGAGAGTGTGTTTTGCATGCGAAGTTGAAGGAATGGAACATGAAACCTCGGATACTAACACCAATTCATGCCCACGTTGTCATGCGCTGACCGAGAATACTCCAAAACTCCTTGCACACATTGCTGCTCATGTCCTTTATGACTCTTCCATCGACCGTTCTAGTGAGCCTTGTGGTCTCTGTCAGTAAATGTAATAACAACCCCAGCTGGATGGCGCAAGGGCACGTGAAGAAGATAGATTTTATTTTTGGTCCCAGAGTTTGAATCCGATATTTGTTTGATAATATCAGGGAGTAAGCGAGAACGGCCCTGAATCACGTGCTGATCATACTCCCTTAGTTTGAATTGATATTTTAAGTGTTATGGGAAAATGATTTCCAACATTGCTATAGCCTGTGCTGGTTGCCCAGTGGTTCGGCTGTAGCTGGTCTGTTATATCGGATGGGGGTGCTTTGGTTCAAATCCCGCTTGGGGTTATTTTTCGTCGTTGTTGTTTTGTTTTGTTTTGTTGGTTTGTCTGTTTGTTTGTTTATTTGTTTTGGGCCTCCCCATTCAAGTCGATTCATTGATATTAAGGTCCTTCTATGACTTTGTATAAGTATTGCATCATCATGGTTCAACTTCAACTTGTGAACCGCAGGCAGGCAAAAGAAAGTATAATTCCACTGCAGAGAATCAAACTCCAGCACATTCAATACTCCAAACACCGAACAACAATTTAGCCACTAGGCAACCAGTGACACCGATACCACAGTGCAAATTTATTTCTCTATAAAGTGTTAATATCAATTCAAACTCGGGGAGTAACGGCCGCACGTGATTCAGGGAGTTAAGGGTCTTCACTCTTCCCCGATATTTTCGCGGTAAAAAATTCTCTAGTTGGTTTCGAAATCAAAAATTCTTTTTTTGATATCTCACGTGCCCTTGCGCCATCCAGCCTGGGGTTGTTATTACATTTACTGGTCTCTGTCTCAAGCCCAGCCGGTTTGTTCTCCGGATGCAAAAGGGAACAATCGGTGTCGACTTCGCCAAGTCAACTTGTGCTAGGCTTGCCAAATTCTCATATGGGCCTGCGAGCACCCCATCCCAAGCCAACCCATGTGGTAATGTCCCAGTTAAATGTTCTCGCTGTCCAAAAGGATCAAGTGCAGTTTGGAGATACAATCAGGATGCTCACTATCGCGCTAAGCATTCCCCTGCGCTCCCTCCTATGGAGCTTGCGATCACTAATTTTGAAATAGAAGGACTCAAGGTACTCTGGGACAATCGCCATACAGCAAACCGCATGGAAGTGAGGCGTCGGAAGCAGCGTAAGCCGCATTTTGTGATATCCGAAGCTCACAGCACCCGACTTGCTCTCCGGACTACCGATCTAGAAGGGTCAAGTGCAGCGAGCTCTCAGATGAATTCCAATGTTGAAGATAGTCTACAACAAGCCCATGATACCAATCCCTTGCCCCCTGATCCCTTAGTCCCCCATCCAAGCCCGGGCCTGCTGTTATCTGCCAACGAGTCTATCCAAACCAGCCTACCTGCTGTGCATCAAAGTGGGCGTCCTATGCGCTTGGTACAGCAGCTGGTGACTGCTCTCCACAGGTGCTGTGATGTGGAAGTTACAGCGGATGAAATCACTAATGGGTCTAATGTCGTACGCTGTCCGAAGCCAGGATGTGAGACAGTTTGGGTCAGTCAACTTGAATACTTCGACTTTGACAACAAATACTCATTATTTTCGTTAGTTTCATCGAGCTTGTCAAGGGCTTGGATCATATATTCCCCCAGGGTGGAATTGTGGATCCCACGATTTTGGTAGAGCCCCCAAACGTCCACGCAAATATTGATTCACCCTTTTTGATATTACCCGACTAACAATTTACATTGTACATACACTCCATAACCTAATCTAAAATTTCCGCCAAAAATAAGTTCGTCACACCTTGATGACACCCTCCCTCCCATACCATGTGTTCGGCATTCGCCGATCCGACACCCCTTGGCAGGCACCAGAAAACTGGAATCGCGGGATTATCCAGGGTTGACCCGTGCCACTCCCGGTCACGGAGGTCCAGTCTTCACATAGTCATAAATTCCTTGCAATATCACTAGTATTAAGGGGGGAACTGGCTGTTCAAATCGTAGGACATAATCCTGTTTGTCGGGCCACCTGAGTTTTGACCGAATGAAGATGCAAAATGGGGGTATCCGAGATGCCTGAGAACTATAAAGTTAAGGAAGCTCGTAGCAACTGGCTGTCGCCCCCACGCCTTATCAGCTCGAGAGTAAGCAAAGTCCAACAACGGGCATCTCATGTCTCATGCCGGAGTATGAAAAATGAGAGACAATTGCTTTCGTACCATCCAAGACCAGACAGACAGTTTTCCGGATCTCCCAGGTCGAGAGGGAGGTAAAGAGTCTTCCGTGACAAAGCAGGGATATTATGGTGTAGATATCGACGTACGCTGTGACCTGACTCACGGAGTTGAGTCTGTGGCGTCGTGTTACCTTTCTTGGTAAACTCGCTGCTATGGCTGTTGGCAGCTGCGCCATTCAAAGCAAGTGCTTCGCTTATAAAGCGCGAAAATTCCCTTTACGTCTTTCCCCAATTCGCGTACTATGGAACTGAGCAACATATCGCTAAAACATGGACCGCCTGAACGACTCCCGTAAGTTTGATCGAGATATCGCCTAGCTAGACCGAATACTCCCTCCATGAGAACCGGCGACAGCAGTCGGATACCGTGTAGTATGGTATCCGCATCTACAGGCCGAGTCCTTAAATACATAGTCAATGAGTGCTCACGCCGCTTGCGTCGTCCGCCAAAGCAGCAAGGGCTACATGCTAGACAAAGGAGAGAAACGTGAAACTGAACTGGAACAAAGGAACAAGGGCACATTGCCCCAGCGCCACTTGTAACCTTAAGTTACTATGGCGTCGCGACGCCTTCCCCCCAAAAATGCGATTGTACGGTCCAGGTTTTCCAGCCGAGTGGATTTTCCCCTGACCGCCTGTGGCGTTGGGCTGTTACTCCCAACACTGCTTGCCCATCGTCATCGGTTTTGAGGGGTTCTTCCAGATAATGACGAGCCTTCACATAAATTTCCCCGATCAGAGGTATGAATTCATCGCATTCTTCTACTACTGCCCCCAAACATTGACGAAGCATTAGCTTGGATTGGAAGGGTCTATGATATCACATACGGTTATACCAACTTTAAAAGACGAATGAGATTTCCTAAGTGTTGAAATCTCTTGTTTCTTGGTACGCTGTGGACCGTCCATTGAGTCCGTCGGACCATATTTCTTGCGCACGGACATTCCCTTGAAAGATTGCCCGATGCTTCCGTTTTTGGAGTCTATGTTGATGGACAACTCACACTGTCATGGATGGCTTAAAAGCCACGATGACGAAATTTCTCTCACTCTCTCTCCCCTCAGTTCACGTATCTAGAACTGAGGTGAGATAATCTTAGTCTTGTTGCACACTGTAGTAATAACTAACAATGTGCAAATGTGTTACCAGCGCTTACACGACGCTAGTTCATAAATTTCAATAGTAAGGAGCCCCGCAGCTTCCTCACAATCAACTGAGACCTTACATTATGGAAAGTGTGGAATGAACATTGAAAGAGTGTTGGCATGCCCTCATGAATCGTGCGGTGCCTTCTCCCGGATCCCTGTATAACACAGTTAACAGGAAGGTACATAACTCTCGTGACCAGACCCTTACCGTGGTATCACTGGTGGTGCGGACCAATAATGCGCTGGTAAGCCGATGCATGCTACCACATAGAGCTGATGTCTTTGACCCATGAGCACCTCGCAGATTCAATTGTGGAGTAGCAATTAAAATTGAAAAGTGCCAGGTAATTAAGGAGACGACGCTATGGGCAGCAAGAGAGCAAGAACGTTGCACAAAGGTGGTCGACCTGCAGAACCTTGCAAGGGACCTTAATTCCGATGGCGCCATTATGTCATATGTACCTCATCTGCATAGCGGTGAGATGATTACACGCTTAGCAAGTCAAGATCTTGGGCATGAACATTCCACACTGTCGCAGTAATATACCCCAAGTCCATGGGATGGTGGAGGGAAGAGATCGATGTGGAAAAAGAGTAACAGTCACGGAATGCATTACTCCCTTCTATCTGGCTCCCCTACCCCATTTGGACGGGCAAGGAGACACTTTACCTGACTTCCTGCAAGTAATTCCATTGATTTAAATATATCTTGAAGAGCCGTAACAATCTTCAGCGTCTTTGAGTCGTTCGCTTTGTTGGTACCAAGTGACAACAGAAAGCCTTCGAATCCCATAACTTCGGGTTCGCTAGCTTCTGAAGTAGACCGCACAAAGGCATATTTCCAGGCATCATCTCTTCCCCCCAGTTTCTGGAATGGGTCGTCCATCACAAGTGTCCAACCCGTGCATGGAAGCGTGTGATCGACAATCACAGCAGGCATCAGAACTGGGATCGCAGAATCATCCACGATGGCTAGGATTGACCGCATGATGCACCTCCTCACTAGACTACGAGGGTCATAATCTTCCGGATCATCGAATGCCCTCAAAAAGTGATATATGACACGGAACATCACTGGTCCTGGGGGAAGAATGGCTGTCCAAAACGTAAGACATAATCCTGTTCTCCGGGCCATAAGGGCTTTAACCGAGTAAGAATGCGGAATGGGGGTGGATGAGATGCCTGAGATCCGAAGAGTCTAAGAGGCTTGTAAGAACCAACTGTGCCCCGCCGTGTCAGCTCAATAGTAAGCAAAGTCCACAATGACAAACTTACACTCGAACTGCTTCTCGTACCGAAATATGACAAACGAGGGAGAATCGCTTTCGTACCATTCCGAGACTGATACGGCATGGAAATGCTGATTCCCTATGGCATTCACGCAGAGGAGCTGGGGGAAGCATTGTCTCAGCGCTGCAAGATCAGAAAGTTTTACCAATCCTCCCTCGGGATTCATCCAGGTCGAGAGGTTGAGATAAAGAGTGTTCTGTGCCAAGAAAGGGATACCATGGACTATTTGGATGACTTCTGTGAGTGTAATCGAGATGCCGCCTAGATCGAGCACTCCCTCCTTGAGAACCGACAGCAGGCGTTGCGTGAGTGGCTCAGGATATTGGTTGTGGGCACCTGAAATTTTGGCACAAGCCCTGACCACCTGCTCTGGGACCTGTGTCCATTCTGTACATGGGATTTTCATGAGGGCATAAAGAGATAGGGTCGGAGGGACAGCTCGCTCTCGCTGCCCACTTAATCCACCATCGTGTCCGGCAGGAATGTTACGACCAAACTCGTGGGGCCAACAAAGCTTCAGAGTTTCGTACGGAATTGTTTCAAACTCCTTAATCGACCCGATAGCGGCAGCCACTGCTTGCTCCCATCCCCGGTCTCCAGCGGTCCTGGGGACCTGCCCGGATGGATAATAAGCCCTCCCATAAGTTTTCCCAGTCAGAGGTACGAATGCATCGCATTTATCGATTATCGCCGCCTCAAGACCACTGACACTAACGAAGCAGTAGCGTGGATTGGAAGGGTCTGTGATGTCGAATACGGTGATGCCATCATTATTGTCTGGAAAAGGGCGATAAGATTTCGTAGAGAGCCTAGCAGCGGCGCAAAGAGGCTTTCCCACCCTTGTCTGAGATCATATCCGTATTCTGACATCCCAGAGAAGGTGCCGATGCAGTGACGCGGTTCGATATGCAGCCCCAGAGCAGTGACGCTATAAAAGGGCACGGATTCAGGTCTTCAGGGACTGAATCGAGGTCCACATGATATAATTCCGAAAGTATGGAATGAATATTGAAAGGATGTTGGCATGCCTTCATGAATCGTACGGCGCCTTCAAGTGCAGCTTTCCCTGGTAATATGATTGATGGGGACAAAAAAAGAGCCCGAAAACTCTCGCGATTAGACCCTACCGTAGTACCACTGATGATGCAATCCAACAATGCGCCGGTATGCCCCACCGATCCGCGCTACCACATAGAGCTGATGTCTTTGACCCATGAGCACCTTGTTGATTCGGCTTTCGAGTAGCAATAAAATTGAAACGGGCCAAGCAATCCAAAGGTATGGATGTGCAGCGCTAAAAAGAGAGATGAAAGGCAAGATAGTGACTCTGATGGCCAACAGCAAGGGGTCAGGTGATTTTACCAGGTTAGGCTAGTCAGTCACTGCGTTTAGAGGAAGATTTTCGCTGTACTAATCCTGTGTTGTTCGCTGCAAAATTCCGTTGGACTTACAAGGCTGCAATATTCACGACTGGAATTTCTGTTGGAGGAAGGGCCCTCAGCGCATGTATTTACACATGTTTATATTACTCTATATAATTCAAGAGTTAACTGCTATATGTTGTCCAACCGCCGTTGACCTGGTACTTTCTACAGGTTATGAGCCCAGGCAGCTCGCCTGGACACCTGAGGTATTAAGGAAATCCGCCTAACTCTCGTGGTACATAGCCCTGGTTTTGTGGCTGTTGGTGAAAGTCCTCGAGTTTGAGGCAAGAATTTGCGATAAGTCCCGCTGGGCACGCGCTTATTGAGAAAGTCCTCAGGATTGAGGCAGGGATTTTGTGATACTGTACTAACACGACCAACAACCGGTCACGCGTCACACGAAGGTCTTGGATTGAATTAAAAATCAACACAACTGAATTGATTGGGTGCCTCCGGCAATTACTGGAGGCCGTGGGAACCGGTTGTTGGTTGTGTGAGTACAGTAAGTCCTGCTGGGCACACATTGTTGAAGTCACGAGTCACCGGAACCTTCTGGGGCATTCTGGATTGTTGTGGGAAATCACTAGAATATTCCCATTTGCCTGTGCTTGCATATGCGCACTTGCACAACAGTTTATTTTACGTATAATATCATTGTAATACATTTCGTGTATGTATAAATATGCACAGATGTGCATTGAGCAAAATCATCAGAAAAGTTTCTAGCTTACCTCTGGTCTTGCGAGTATAACCGCTGAAGTAAGTGGATTGCCTTATCAGGAATCCCTACATTACAACACACATTAATTGAGAAAGTCCTCAGGCTTGATGTCACGGCCCTGCAAAAGGTGCCCATCTGCGATCACTCTCCTACGTTGTAAGGGGGCAAGGGATCTACCACCCTAACGAGAAAGAGAGGGGGCCACAGAGTTGGGAGTGCTCAGGGGAGGTCCGGATGAAGAGGAAGGGGGGAGGAGAAATGGTCTGGGTGCGATGTGATAAAAATGAGAAAACTCGTAAATCTCACTAGAAATCAAACTGATGGGAACTCTGTCCCTGCACTATGTCTTGAGCCTCTTTGGCTTCGTATTTGCCGCTCTGGGCGCTGGTAATGTCTGCTAGAACTTCATGTTCTTGTTGGGGAGCACCTCTCTCTGTTGGGGGAGTCCTTTTTGTAAATACAGGGAAGAGGGTAACTATAAATATGAAAGAAATACGTGGAAATCTGAATGATCCGACGGGTTTAGGACGGCAACAGATCCACAAGGAACAAATAAGAAAAAAGCAATATCAAAGAAATATTGACGTTGTTAAGGAAATAAAGAAACATGGCAATCGCCTCAACCGCTGAACCAAATCCGTCGCTCGTAACATCGTTCGACTCATGTTAACAAGGGCTTTCCAACGATACCAAATTCGTCCGGATTGGTGGAGAATTGATGGAGATATGGAGGAAGCGGTGCGGGTGACAGTTGCCCAATTTGGAAACTGATGGTTGTCCATGGTCGGGAATGGCTTGAAAAAATCGGAAGAAATATGAAAAACGTGGAAGGAATATATGGAACAATGGTAGATGTGTTTCGGGAGTGGGGTGCTTGACGTGGGTGGTAGAATCGCGATAATCGGCTTGTTTGCATGGTACCGGCTGTGCCTGCCTACAACGTCCCCACCACCCATCCGCCCTGTCAGCTTTCTCTGTGAAAGGGATCTTACTTGTTTTGGGGACAGTACGTTCCGTTCCCCCGTTCACCTCAGGCCTCAGTTGGTCCGTCTAAGTATACGCTTTGATGGGCTGTATATTAATGGGGTAGAAGTAAAGGCTGATCTGCCTTTTACAGCTACCCTGAGGGTTTATATACATTCTAATGCATTCTCGGCACAAATAAATAGAGAAGCTTCCGCGACGCTAAATTAGTGTCGCGACATAATTATCAGACAACAAAACAAATTGATGTTGTGGGCGGAATATAGACATGGGCCGGGGCCTCACATCCTCCTCCCTTGTGATATTAAATCACAGACAGGGTACAAGCACAAATACACAAGGGGAAAACAAGCATTTTAAAGAAATAAAATTTTAATGTTCTACATACAAAAGATGTATGCAAATGGGGGCACACTCATTGCAGGAGGCTATAATAGTAGTTTGTAGGTGAAGCCCACTTAGAGTTTCTGCTGGAACATATGCACCCAGATCTCAACGACAGAGTTGTTGACAATGAAACGACTTTCTTGTCATTGTGAGTTCATTAAATACCATCATTGACAGTGATGATGTTGACAGTGGAGGTTGTCGATGAAGAGGAAAGTGAATAATCAATGATGTTGTCGTTGACGAAAGAGGAAAGGTACAACGCAGATAATCAATGACAGCATTGTCGTTGACGAAAGTAAGAAGTTAATAATCAATGACAGCCCTGTCGTTGACGAAGGTAGGGATATGAGGGGATCAGTTCCTCATCCGTTTATGGGGCGCGGACCCGGATGGGCCAGAGCCGGATGGGTGATTCAACGTGGTCCTACAAGTCATCATGGACCTTGCTGCATCGACAGCAACATCGTCGCTGAGATAGTTGTTGTTGTAGTGACAAGTCTTGACATTGTTAGAATGGGGCGGAAACGGACGACTCCGGAGTGGAATCGGAGACTTAGCGTGGAGGGACCTTGGCCTCAGCGACTCAAGCGGAGCGCTGTGCCATTGCTGTTTGTCCATTTGGTCCTTAATTTCACAGTAGGTGAGCAGGAAGTCTCTTGGGGGCATTTCAGGTCGATTTCGGACTGAAACCAAGACGAGTATGTACAAGCGCCGATATATATAATGGAAGGGGCAAAAGCACAAAGAGAACAAAGGGTGACCGAATCGGAACGAAGACGTCCGAACGGGAACAAAGGGTAGAGGGAGCGGAGCGGTACCGAAGGTCATAGGGCAAGACCTGTGATACGTCCGAAAGGAGGTAGAGAGGGCGAGGCCCAGAGGGGCAGGAGGATGAGGGGAAGTGGGGATGATGACTAACTGGCTAGAATAGAAGGAAGCAGTAGTCCAAATAGGGATGAAGGGAAAATGCGAGAAATACATTACAGGCGGCGAGAGCGCCGAAGGCGGTCCGCGAAGCTCGGGTGTTGCGGAGCTTATGGAGGTTACGGAGGCAGGGTTGGAAGTCCGAGGAATATTGGCAATGGTGTTTACGTAGTATGAGGTCACCAATGCAATGGACTAAGGCCGAGGTGGAGTCAAAGTCCGAGGTAGGGACTATGACGGAGGCTCGGAGTAAGGTATGAGCGGTGTCCGAGTGCGAAGTACGGAACAACGGTAGAAGGTCGTAACTTGGCGGAAGGGTGGTGGAGGAGTAACGGAGGGAGGAGAGAGTGGCGGAAAGGAGAGTAGTCAGGTCCGAAGGTGAGTATCGGAGCGGACGGGGGAAGCATAGGAGGTTAACAGGAGGGTGGAGGTGTTGTGAAGGGGGAGCGGAGTAGTAGGAGGAGGTGTGTTGCCAGGACCGAAGGTGAGTATCGGAACGGCAGCGGTAGGTTATGACTCCGGAGGTGAAGAGGGTGGAGGTCCGGAAGTCGGGTCGGGGTCGGGTATGCACGGATATGACAGACATCAGCGTCATTCATGGATGAATCCTCGTCTTGACGACGGTGCAAGTACTATAATATATCACGAGATTGGACACACCTAGAAATGGGACAAATGCCCATAACTGCCTCATATCTCCTCCTTCACCGACCATTCTTTGCCATTATGTGCAGAGGAATCACATGTATGTAACTGTCCAAAAAAATCCCGGAGTTTTATATGAGTGTTGTGGTGTTTGACATATAACTATCGGGCCATTGTCTCCGAAACCGTCATTCTGCTATGCTCCTGCCCCTGTAGCTCACGAGTCTACCTTACACCCTTCCGTAAAATGATTGGAGTCGATTCTAAAAGCTCTCAAGAAATCTTCTTCGCATTTTTGGAAAGTTCTATTGCTTGTCAGCGCTGTCAGGACCAGAATTACCAACAGTGAGTGACCCTGAAAATGCGATGTTATAAACCTTGCCAGATCCCCCCAAAATTTCCGTCCATTTCTTTCTCTGACACTATGGGACCTTCCTCTGACATTGAAGAGCGAATATCATGTGCCCTAGCTGATTTGCAGAGCAAGAAGATTCAGAGTCTATGGAAATCCGAACCCTGTCGCGGATGAAGAGGGAGTCGAGTATATGTATGGAAATACACCCGCGATTTCCCGGGACCTCCTCCACCAGTTGTGCATTGGAAAGGCAACAGCCAGATATCAAATGAGGAGCTAGAGGCAGCGGAGGTGCTGGCGCGGGGCTTCTGATAGCACTGTCCAACGATGTGGTGACGGAAATTCCCGGCACGTTTTTGAGCTCGCAACACAAAACTTTTCTTCAGCCACCACAACTCAAAGAATATCTCCAGTATTTTTCCAGTAGATACAGGTGATACAGAGCTCTCGCTCAAAAAAATAACGACTCGATTCTGAGGTCTGTAGCCGGAAATATAATAAAAATTTGCTTATGTGTCCCACTTCTGGGTTAGCAACAGTAATGGGTATGGTGCACGGGATGGCCATGTCCAGGGGAAGTGGAGGGAGCACACTGTCAGGGCACACCCGCCTGACCCGGGTCCACCTGGACCCACCCGGCCACACCACACCCGCTCCCTGCTGTCTATCCCCCTCCCCCCTCCTTCCTCCCTCTTCTTTCCCCTTTCTTTATTTCATTCTTCTCATCTTCCTCTTCCTGTTTATTTCTTTCTATCTACACGGACCACCTTCCTTTGTATCGATGTACTATTGACCCGTCTGGCCCACACACCCCAGACGGCTTCCCACTGTGCCCAGCACACGTGCATGCAGCGGACGCTCTCGGGATCCCCCACAGGGACACCCGGATGCCTGCGGCTGCCTCCGAGGATGATGTGGCACCCATCATGTGACTCAAGCCGCATGTACATAAATGTACCTGAAGTGGGAACCGAAGAAGTAACCTTCTTCTCACATTCTCCACTTCAGTCTGAGTGGCCAGGGACCACCGTCCCGGATCGGGCCCGCCAGTATGCATGCCCACTCCACACCCCGTGACGGCCTCAGTGCCGGACATTACCCCCGGGCCCTCTCGACCCCGGATGCGTCCCTGACACACACCCATGCACTGGTGGTGCATGGGTGGATTCGTACACTGACAAGTGTGCATACGTCGGAGGGGGGTACTGTGGCAGAGGTGGGGCATTTGAGTACGCCACAGGGTGTGGGCTCATGTACATCATAGGTGGGTTTGAGTACGATGTTGGGGGAGGGTTCGAGTACATAAGTGCTCGTTCCTGATGTTGAATCTTATGATGCTCATGAGCATCGTTGGTCATTGGTTTTATCCATCGACATGCGAGGATGTACATCCGTGCAATACGAGCCAGGGGGTACTGGTCGGGAAGTCTTTTCGCCTCCATCTCAATGTCATTGCGTGACATATGCATTCGTGAGGTGTGGTTGTTTGTAGCCACCCTGTACCAGTTGGTACAGGTGTCAACGTCCTCTTGCGAGGGCTTGCCCGTCTTGAACGACCAGGCAAGATGGTGTCAGGGACTTGTCCGGGGTCGAGGGGGTCCGGGTATAGCGTCCGGGACCGAGAGCCTGGCGGGGGTGGATTGGGCGTGCGTACTGACAGGCCCGATGTGGGACAGTGGTCCCTGGCCACTTAGACTGAAGTGGAAAGTTGAGAAGAAGGCTACTTCTTCGGTTCCCACTTCAGGTTCGTTTATATACATGCGGCTTGGATCACATGACAGGTGCCACGTCACCCTCGCACACAGCCATAACCACCCGGGTGTCTCCGTGGGAGATCCCGAGGGTATCCGGTGCAGGCACGTGTGCTGGGCACAGCGGGAAGTCGCCCGAGGTGCCTGGGCTGGGTACATGGTGGGTGCGCTGCAGATGGGTCAGTTGTACATTGATACAGAGAAAGTCGTCCATGTAGAATAAAGGGAGAATAAAGGAGAAGTAAGATAAGGAGAAACTGAGGAGGGGAGGATGAGGGGGGAAGAAGGGAAAGGGGGAGGAGGTAAGGAAGGGTGGACCGGCGGGGTACCGGGTCAGGTTGGGCCGGGTGGAGCCGGGTCAGGCGGGTGTGCCCTGACAGATGGTACATTGTAGCATAGAACCTCACACCTTCTTCGGTGTGTATGTAGTTTTGAACCAACTTGAACCACTTAGGTTCTTTGTTGTGGAGGAGTGCAGCTGCGTCTGGGAATTCGATTCTGTCGACATGGTCAATGTCGTAGAAGCAGGTAGGAAGGGCCACCGATCGACAATATGTCGGTGGGGGTAGGGGTTTGCCATGCACTTCAGTGAGTTTGGCATTGTAGTGCTTGTAGTAGTGGTAACCAGGTGGATGAATTCCTCGAAGGGGGCATCAGGGTCAACGACCCATTCGCCTTCCATCTCATCATCGTCGGACATGGGAGCCCATCTCTTGGAAGAGGTGGTTTTTTTCGATGGCGCAGACTTGGCTGATGCAGGATCCACTGGGCCAACCCTGGGGATAACGATGGTTTGGGGGACAGTGGGCCATGACGATGAGGGAGCAGAAGATTGAATTGGGGCAGGTTTGGGAGATGCAGGGCATCCCCTTGCCATGTGCACAACTCTAAAGACGTCCTCGTTGAGTTCGTTGTTGGCCTTACGGAGGGATTCAATCCATCGATGAAGATGGTCATTTTCAGAATGCAGGTCATCGGCCTCGTTCTGCAACATTTCATACTTATTCCTGAGCTCGTCGAGCTCATCATTCCTACGTTCGTCTTCAAATGTAGTCTCCTTATGTTTCTTCTTGATATGGGCCCACACAACTTCCGTAATCATTTTGAGTTGATCAAGCCCTGTCTGCATGGAATGCGGCAGGTGGGGGTACTTCTCACTTGCGCTTATGCAAGTGGGCAGGACCAAAGGGTCCTGTTTTGGGGTTAAACGTCCATGCTGGGCACTTCAGGGGCGACAGTCTGAGTGACTGCGGAGTTATCATCCATTGATGACATGGCAGCATCCATGGTGGGACTTACAGGTGGGGAATTTGGGCTGGAGTCTACAAGGGCCTCCTTGATGGGGGAAAGGTCAAGGGAAGAATCAGCCAGGGGGGATTCAGTCGCATTCATTTGAGCGATTTCAAATTTGATGGTAGGAAGCAGGATTTGATCCCACTTTCATTGCATTTATCCGATATTATTCAGATATTTGCTGGTATTGGACCGGTAGGCAACGTTCACGCCGCAGTCATGATGGTCTGCTGGATCTATTGTCCAGTGTCTGATCCCATTGTTGACGGTTCAGTTCCTTGACGTTCTCTACCCCTTGTACTATTAGGTAGTCATCCAACGCAATTAGATCGTTTACGTTGACCAAGGGTTCCCAAGTAAGGTCACCAAGTCCCCATCGGACATGGAACCATAGAGACTTATCGTCGTCCCACCGATGGTTGACGATTTCCTTAACCTGGTATTCCCATTCTGGGTCATTGCCAAAGTTGTAAAATACTTCTACGGCGTGCCCAGGGAATAACACAGAATCATTCGGCTCATGAGGTGCGAGCTGTGAGACGTGGAACTTCGCAAAGATATTTCTTTGCATCAACACTGGGGGAAGCCTGAGGATGTAGTTTGATGAGTCCTCAAGTACCTCCAGTATTTCGTAAGGGCCAATATAAGTTGGCAACAACTTGTGTGCCCTCCCCTTGGGGAGGTTCAGATCTTTTGTTGAAAGATATGCGTAGTCCCCCTTCTTCAGTTTGGGAGAATCAGGGCGCCAATGTCAGTTTGCCTGGATAGCCTGTTCTACATGACTCTTAATAATAGTGTCGTGAGTGGCCTGGATGTTGTCCAGGGCCTGCTGGGCAAAGGATTTTACCCCTGGCAATTCAGATGACAGCAGAGACACAGTCATCTGTGGGAGGTATCTGTATACCAACTCAAATGGGGCAAATCCTGTTGATTTATTCGCACTTGAGTTCAATGCGAATTCTACCATGGGTATATGCATGGCCCAATCTCGTTGATCGGGTTGGATGAATGACCGAAGGATCTGGACCACCGTCTGGATTGCTCCTTCTGCTTGGCCATCCCCTTGAGGGTGGTTAACTTGAGTTTAACACCCATTAGTTGGTGTAACTCAGTCCAGAATTGAGACGTAAACTTCGTGTCGTGATCTGACACGATGGATGTTGGCATGCCATGCAAATGCATGACATGTTGCAGGAACAAATGTGCCAGCTCAATTGTCTTGACCTGGGTCATCACAGGCACTAGGTGGACCTGGCATGTTAGACGGCACAAAACTACCCAAAGGTAGTTATAACTCAGGCTTGTCAGGAATGGTCCAACGAAATCCATGGCGATTGACTCCCAAGGCTTCTCAGGGACTGGGAGCTGGTGCAGCAGTCCCGGATATCTGAGTTTGCTTTTCTTGGTTGTCTGGCACGTTGTAGGGGTGGTGGTCACAGACACCCCAGAACAGGCGATATATCGGGTCTCACATGCAGGATAAAATGTTAGAAAATCCTACAGTGGAAATTTGGCTAGGAATCAGGTGATGAGGTTATAGTACCGATGGAAGAGGATGTTGAGGCGATTCCGACGCACGTTACGCGAGGAGAATCGGTGAGATATTGACAGAGATATGCAGATTTCAGTTGTGTATCGCGATGCATGTCACATGTTCATTGCGCACACGTGGGAAATGGGGTGCACAGATGGTCCCTGGCATCCCTCAGGCTTCATAAAAATGGGGATAAATATCCATTGTTTATGATATGACTGGTCGGGAGGATGTGCCAATTTTGGGACCATGGCGACATGTGGTTGGAAAGTTAGGAAAATGTGCCGGATATTCCCCACCTCAAGGCTATCTCACTCAATTCTCCATCAAATTGGATGCGGTTTGTTGCGTTGGATAGCTGTAGTTTAGGCGAGTTGGTTGACATGAAGGGAGCGCAGTTGTGTCAAGTGGTTTGGGCTGGAGATGCAGGTTGGGTTTTCTGCGGCCACTTTCTATTGTTTTATAATTTGTTGCTTGTGATATTGTGTTTCCTATTCTATTTACTCTTGCGACGTGACCAGATGAGTCATATGGAACATGCTGGAAGCTCGCAGATGTGTTTTCAGGGTTGTTTGTATATAATATTAGCTAGTTACATTTGTAACAGAGATTTCCCCTCCACTACATTTAGATCTGGTCACCAAGTGAAGTGTGCTGGAGGCGTGGTCGAGTGCAGTAGTCTTGAGGGAGGCAAGGAAGCCTCACAGTGTCCTCAGGGAGATCCACACCGAGTTATAGGATGCCGAGTCCCAGTTGAGTTTTGAGTTCAGTCTTGATTCTGTCCAAGGAAGCTGCTTGCTGGCCCCCCTTTTTCGTTTCTCATCCTGCTGGGTGGGAGTAGGTGTGGTGCAGAGTAGTTGAGGTGGTGGTGATCATAGTGGTAGGTTGGTGTGCCGCTGTGCCGTGCATCCATTCCCTATCCGGTCCCCGATCCCCCTTGTGCTCCGCTACCCCGCTTGCAACGTCCCACAGGACATGCAGAATTTCTCGATGTCTTTTGACATCGAAGACCACCAGTAGTGTTTGCGTACATACTCAAGCATCTTTTTGATGCTGAGGTGACCAAGGATTCTGTGTGCATGCTCGATCACAATGCCCATAATCCTCTCCCCTTTATGAATAGATTCAGGGAGGACAAGTTGTGGATTGCCTGAATCATTCAGATGAAAAATCAGGCCATCGATGATTGAGAACTTGGGGAACTCCTCAGGTTTTGCGAGGATTCCTTTCCAAGCAGTGTGCCTGGAGTAGCCATCTTTCACACTTGCGATGAAAGCGCTGTCCTCTACATGAGGACGTAGTTCTGCCAATGGCAGCAGTACATCTTCGAGGGAAAGCTCCCTCCTCCCTTGACGATCGTCAGGGGGATTGAGCTCGGATGCCTCGAGATCTCGTGGTTCCTGAGTGTCTCCGATAGAGTGAGATGCAGCCAGGCATATGCACTGCAGTTTTAACCTGTGCAGGTGTAACAATTCTCGTGCTTCCTCAGCACACGCCAAGGGCAAGTCATCGCCCTCTTTATCAATCCATATATCTGTGGATACATAATTGTCGTAGTGGACATCCTCATCTGACGAGGATTCATAGTACTGCGACAGGGCATCAGCCACTTTGTTTGTGTGGCCCTGCACATACATGATGTCACAATTGAAACCGTGAAAGAAATTTTGCCAGCGAATGTGACATGGCGCAGTATGGTTCTTCTCTTTGAAGTAAGTAAGCGCCTTGTGGTCAGTGACCACAGTGAATTTTCGCCTGCCAGTCAGCTTGTCGAGCCATTTGGTGAGCGCTTCCAGAATGCCTAGAGCTTCCAGCTCATAGGTGAAATACACCTGTTGAGTCAGGGTGAATTTCTTTGACATAAACGCAGCAGGGTTAGAGGTTTGCCACTCTTCACCCTGTGCGAGCACGGCCCCGATGCCAGCTGGGCAGGTGTCGGTGATGACCCAGACACGGAACTTGTCTCGGTCTTCTGAAGGAATTGAATCTGGTATATCCCAGATTATGGGCTTTAGAATCGGTGGCTTGCATGCAATCACTTTGATTTGTGTGAAACACTTTTTGTGTAGGGCGCTCCAGCGGAATGGCATATGGTTGGTACATATGGATTGCAACAGTCCAGTGTATGCACTGACATTGGGCAGGAATTTTGCTAGGTACTCAATGAGACCTAGGAACCGAAGAACCTCGGTGTGGTTCTCTGGTGTTTGCCAGTTCCTTATTTTGTCTAATTTATCGGAATCTGCGTGGATTCTGTTTGAGTCCACTTTACACCCTAGTATGTCAAGTACGGGGGTGAATGGCTCGAGTTTTCTTGGGCTCGCGTGGGGCTTCTCGTCTTTTTAGATGAGTATATATCCACAAGAATTTTTCGTTGTGTTGCTTCACTGTCGTAGTTCCAGTGAAGATGTTGTTGAACCATATGTGGATGGCTTGACCGATTTGGTCCCTTAGGATCCAAGTCAAAATGCGCTGGAACATGGAGGGGCCATTACAGTCCCCTTGTTGCAGCATGTTGGATATGAAAGTACTGTACAGGGTACTCATCCTGGTGTATTGTATGCAGTCCAGTTCGATACGAATCTGTTTGTACACGTCCATCATATCGATTTTCAATCGATAAGTTACCCGAGCCATGCTGTCCATGATGAAATGCATGTCAGGCATGGGCATGACATCGAGAATAGAGTTTGCATTGCAATTTCTCGCATTGATTACAGTTCGTAAAGAACCGTCCCCCCCTGCAAGACAAAGAAGTGGAGTAGCCGTCGCAACTGCCCTGTGTTCCCACCACTTGGCTTGCTCATAACGGGCGATTTTCTCTCGAAGCTGCGGTTCAAGGGCTTGAGGGCATGTAGCCCTCCTTTCTATATATTTTTTATTTGGATCAATCAAGTTGATCTGGTGGTTAACCTCCCTGAATGGAGGTAGGACCTCAGGGGCTGGTGCCATGACATCCTTGAAACATTTACACCACCAATTCCTGAGTGGCACGAATTCAGGGTCTGTCATTGGCAGCCCTTCTAAATGGGAACAGTCGGGAAGCCTGAGGTCTTTCGACCTCGGGCTTGGCCAGTGATTGGGCCACTGGGGGGTGTCCATGTCTTTTTGAGCGGACATGGCAACTACACATGGCGAAGGGTTTACAGCCTTCGCCCTATTGCATCATGCCGTCTGTTTAGATGGCAGTTCAGATCTCGGTGCATGGGGAAGTTTGGGGCAACCACGTGCAGCAGCCCCCACGGAAGTTTTACCCCATTCCATTAGGACATCAAATGTTTTGATGTTGCCCGTCTTTATGTGGATGGTGTGGGTTTCGAAATTGAGGGACGCTCCATTGGCATTCAGCCAAGGAGCTCTGAGAATGGCGTCATAGCGGTCAATGTTAATGACGTCAAAGTAGTGAGTAGTTGTAACCCCATGAATGGTTACGGGAGTATTCATGCCATACATTATGCACGAACAACTGTTTTTGGTCCCCATCTGGAGAACCAAGGGGTTTGGCAACTCAAGCAGTGGAATGTGCACTGCTCGGACAAAATCTGGAGATAGGGCGTCTGTTTCAGTGCCACTATCAAATAGGACAAAAGCATTTACCCCGGCGATGTTAACCTCGCTGGTGAGTGTCCACCTTAAGTCAGTGCTGCTGTTTTCAGGGTATTTACCTGCCTTTTGCGAGATTCTAAACTTCGTGTCGAATATTGGTGGGATTTTCTTCAGAAGCTTGTTAGGCACTGAAGGACTTGTCACACTTTGTGTTGACAGTTTGTTGGATGAAGATTTAGGGACTGGTACTACGCTGTCCCTTTTGTAAGTTTTTACTGCATTGTCGACAAGCTCAGCCACTATCTGCTCATCAGATGGCAGTTTGTCCGCTTGCCAAGCAGATGCTAATTTAATGGAGAAATTTTCGTCCATGGGGTCCACGAACGTCATAGCACCGATGAACATGTCGGCATCCACCTCTATGTACTCCTCCTCTGCCTCAGTGAGGAGGTTGGGGTCGTATGGGTTGTCCACGAGTTTATCATCGAACGCCTCATTGTCAGCCATATAGTCCTGCACCTCTGCAGGATCTTCAACACCTTCTGGTTCTTCTACAGGCTCCGAGTCCTGTAGGTCTCGCTCATCAGACTCGACGGCTATGTTGTACATGCGCAGTTTGGGCTTGTCATGATTTGGGCAATCACGTTGATACCCTACTTTCCTGCATTTATAACAACACGGTTTCCCATCCTTATCCAAGGATGGTGTCGATTTCATTGTTGTAGACAACATCGACTTTTCTGTCTTTGGAGCTGGCGAATAGCTCGCATGGAAGGTTAAGTGTTGCCCACTCTTCTGAGTTGATGTTGTAACAGGTCTATCAATCTAGACTTGCAACTCAGGTCTGGGGGAGGTAGGTATCTCTCTATCTCTCAGGTAGATGTGGGTCCTGCGAGTATGGTGCTGATACTCTGTCTAACAACTAACTAACTGTCTGTCTGTACAGTTGTCACAGAAGAGTCTGATACAAATATAAAAGGAAAGTCACATGCATGAATGAATGAAAATAGTAAGGAAAATAAAGAACAAGTCATATCTCCTTAACCACTCCACCAAATCCGACAATCTTGGACTCGTCAGAACCGTCTCCACAGTCTCTACAACTCCTACTATTACCACGACTCACCAATCCTAGTCCCTGATGCAGTAGGGGGTGAAGTGTGCAATAAGTGTCAGTTTGGCCTGCATGGACTTGTCCCCATAACAACGTGTTCCCCCTGAAGGTGTTTTTGTACACTTTCTTGGCGGACGAGGAATCAGCAGCCTTTTGGGTGCTGCTGCAGTATTGGTGTTTTGTTTTTGCATCGTTTTTGACACAGTTGGCACCTGCAAGTCGTTACGATATGCAGAGATTGCCTTAATTGAATCATATGCATGGTCCAGGTGGAGCACGGCGGTCCACAACTCGTCTTTTGTTGTGTAATCCACAGAGATTTCGTGGCGCATAACCATCTCCTGACACATTTCGCCAGGGATGGCGTTCAGGAAACGTTCATTGAACGTTGCCTGGTCAGGAGGCCTCAGCTGCATGATACAGCTGATTATAGAAGTGTTTGATTCCCTTTGTGGAATCGTATGAAAGCGTTTTGAACGCTTTTGTGGACACTACCGCTGCAGACTTCTTGATGAAGGTGCAGATAAGGATCTCCAGTAGATCCCAGAATGGGGGAGTTACCCTGTTCTGCACTCCAATGTGTATATAGTGCATTAGGAGGTCTTGCACCTTGCCTTCAACGGCAGTTGTCAAAGTGTGGACATGAAACTCGTTATAAGCTTCACCCTTCCACCCACACAACGACATATAGGCTAGCCAGGAGTGCAGCCAGTTGTGGAATAACTTTGAGTTATTTTCTCCAGACCATTTGATGGTCGGAGTTAGTCCCTGCATCTTTTTGAGCAGTTCTGGATGGACATCTGCAGGCAGTGGCTGCAGGATTTGAACTTCTACACTTCAGCGTGCAGATTCAAGAAGCTGAGCCATGAACTCAGATGGATCAGGCACTACTTGTGCCACAGGTGCTGCATATGAACGCATGGTTGAGTCAAACAAACTGGGTCGTACAGACGAGTGGTTTGGAAAGTTGGATGAAGGCTCCCGTTTTATCTCGGTGCCAAATGGGTCAAGGAATGGTGGGTTGGGCCAGGACGAGCCACCCTTGCCACCATCCTTGTCATCACCATCCCCTCTCGGCCGGTGGGGCCTTCTTCCTGAGTTAGAGTCTACATGCCTCTTGCTCCCTTCTGGAGCCACAGGCAGTTGTGAGAAATGGTGGTAATTATCCAGCACCTGTCTGAGTGCTGTGCCGTGGGACAGCCTTTCAGGGTTTTCACCGTTTGCCCCACAACCCACATTGTATACGAATGCCGTGTCTGTATCCAGATGGGCATTAAAGTCGAAAGTGGATTCGCTGAGACTACGTTCAGCGAAGATTGGTCTGACCTTGGCAGGCTGTCCGCCAATGTCATCTACACGATCCCGGATGTAGATCGGGCATTTTTTCCATGTGTGATGATCATACGGAACACTGATGACTTCTGTGTCACCATCCTCCTGTATTGTCTCCACAGTGGCCTTCATTGGCACTGTTTTCTTTCTCCCATGGTTGGGAGGGAAATTACGCATTTGAGTAGCATCGACGCATGGTATTTTCACCCCACTGTTCGTGGGTTGTGATGACAGAATGAACAGCACAGGCACGAAGCCTGGCCTGAAATGGAGTGGAGAAGTTCCACTCTCCCCCACAGTCAACGATCCAGCCAGTTGTCCTGGGTCGATCTCCCTACCTTTCCCCTTGGTGTCAGTGGTTACTGGCGCCGTCGACAGGGTAGGTGGCTTAGTTCCACTAAACACTAAAGATGGGAACAAATCGTCCGTCAGGTTCTTGTACCTCGACGGATGGGCGTGAACTTGCTGCCTCTGTGATGATGGCAGTGACAGTGGGGATCCCTTCAGGTACTGGGACCCCAATGATTGGCTGACCCGTTTGATTAATGGGAACTACAGGGATCTCTTGGGGCGCTTGCGCCTCAACAGCGGGTTTAATGATTGGTTGACCCGTTTGATTAACAGGGACTACAGGGACCTCTTGGGGCGCTTGTGCCTCAACAGGGGTTTTTTCGTCTGCTCAGAGACGACGATAGGATCCCCACCAGTTGATGGGTTCGCAGGAGGGTTTGCAGGTGGGTTATCCACCATTGCTGTGGGTGGCTTTGGCTTGTCACATTGAGAGAGTGCAAGGAGAATTTCGTTTAATTTCTTGTTTAGTCTTTCTTCCACCTTAATGATGTTACAATCTAAACAAGTGATGTTATCGCTATTCCCAGAGATCTGGGTATTCATGTTATGGACATCGCCCCTCAAGTCGGCAATGTCATCGTCAACTTGGTTGACACGATTTCTTAGTACTTGCGCTGTTTCAGACGTGAGGGAGTGGGTTGGGGATGGAGGACGTGATGCACGCATTGGGATGTATGCTGTGAGAGTCTCAGCTATGAGGGCTTCAGACATTGTGACTTGGTCAACATCCCTCATATAGGTGAGATGCATTGCTGGGCCCTTGCAGGCCCAGATCACCACCATCACTTGAGGTGGTGTTGTCTTCTGCCCTATGGCCAGTGGAGGGGCTGGCCGTGTTGGTGGGAGCATTAGATGTGCTCCTGGTGTTGTATCTCCATGACATCAAGAGGATGTGTTGAGTCGTTCAACAAGTTCGCATGAGAACTTGATCAAAGTCGCACGTTGTCAGGGGCCGACGACGTGCATGTTGCCAAATGGGGTTTCGGCACTGGTAATGTGGTGCTGAGAATGGAAAAGAAAATACAGCGTAAAAAAGTGAAAGGGATCTTACTTGTTTTGGGGATGGTATGTTCCATTCCCCCATTCACCTCAGGCCTCAGTTGGTCCGTCTAAGTATAGGCTTTGATGGGCTGTATATTAATGGGGTAGAAGTAAAGGCTGATCTGCCTTTTACAGCTACCCCAAGGGTTTATGTATAAACATTCTAATGCATTCTTGGCACAAATAAATAGAGAAGCTTCCACGACGCTAAATTAGCGTTGCGACATAATTATCAGACAACACAACATCAATTGATGTTGTGGGTGGAATATAGACATGGGCTGGGGCCTCACACTCTGCAACCCACCACCCAGCGGTGCCGCTGGTCTACCCTGCCTGCGGCCCTGCAGCATCGCCTCCCTTTCCACTATCTCCAACCCTCATGGCCACTCGGCTACACCCTACTCATTTATTGTTGAACACCACATGCCTTCTCCTCACTTAGCCCTCTTGCTAATATTGTCGCTTATATATATATTGACACTTGATCCATCGCCATATTGGCATCAGGTTGTCGGTCCCCTCAGTCTTTCTCTCTATGCCATCTCCACACTAATATTGTTTATCTCACTTCCATCCATTCCTTAATAACCTGTCTTCCTGGTTCACACTGCTCATTCAGTATGCTGTGGTTACTGCTCTGCTTCCTGTTCAGGTGCTGGACTGACTGGCCCCTTCTTTGTTCTCTTTTCATATTTATACTTGCGGTTTACTGTCGATGTACCTCAGTTCGAATATCGATTAGAAATCCCCAAAGTCCTCTTGTCTTTAAAGTTTGCCTCTAAGTTACAGTCATTTGCTTCCGAAATGCACACACCTCTAAGATGCACACGGTGATTTTGTTCATAAATGACTTAACTAATGCATTAAATATGTATCTGATAAAATGAATATATCTCCCCTCTGATGGCATGCCAAATATGAGCTCAAATGCTTCAAAATTCATTCCAAAAAAGCAAAATTCCGTGGATTTTCTTGATTTTTGCATCAACTGAATTCACATTTTGTTCCGTAGTGCTGTAAATTGTCAATAAAACTGCTCAGTTTGATTTGTCAGTGACAGTGATAGGTAGAGCACATAATGGGAACATGTTTTTGACACCTCCACTTGCATACTTGTGTTGGAGAATATAATATGTTCCCAATAGTATAGAGTTTAACAGCCTATACCGGCATGGCTCAAGGGCGAGTAGTGTATGGATGCACACTAGAGGTCCTGGGTTCGATACCAGGCTTGTCCATGATTTTATGTCCTTGCCACGTGACCTGGATTTGAAGCCATTTGAATTGGAGCTCCGGATAAGTCCAGTAGTTGCACCGGATACAATTTCGACAACTTGCCACTACAAAAGCGGAGCAAGTGCTGAATTCTCGGAGTGGCAGTGATATTATCATGTGACCAAATCACCTCCAATTGCGCTGATCAACCTTTGATCTCTCCCTCTCTGCACACTTCAGTGATGGTTGGAAGGCCACAATCTAAGGCAAGAGCTCACCACATGCTCTTGAGAGACTTGGAAGCAACACAGAAGGCAGCTGTGGCAGCTTACATGGCTGAACAAGAGAATGCTAGGTTGGAAGGCCGGAAGCCTGCTGGCCTCCGAGTTATTGCCGATCAGTTTGGAATAGGCTATAGGGCACTGGGATACCATGTCAAAGGTGGAAAAACCAAATCTGAATGGGCTGAGAAGAACTCGCATCTCAGTCATGCAGAGGCTATGACTCTCATTGACTTTGCGATTGGAATGGCTGATCGGGGCTTCCCCCTCACTCACGAAGTCCTTACTCGTTATGCCCTTGAGGTAAAAAAAGCCAGTAATCCTGAAGTGCAGAGATTTGGACCAAGTTGGGCCCAGAAGTTTCTCACCAGGTACGGGGACCATCTCTCAGCAAAATGGAGCACCTCCCTTGATACAGTCCATGCCTCCGCTGTCAACCCAACCAATGTCAAGAAGTGGTTCGAAATGGTCAAAGGGGTCTGAGATAGATACCAGTTCCGTCCATGCAATATATATAATTTTGATGAGTCCAGTTTTCCAGTTGGGAAAGGGTCAAAGCAGCGTGTTCTCACCCACCCTGGGACAAAATCACAACATGCTGTTGAAGATGGGAACTGTGAGAATGTCACAGTCATGTGTACCATCTGTGCCGATGGCACTGCTCTTTCACCTGTTGTGATCTTCAAGGGTCAATACTTGCTTGAGAAGTGGGGTCGAAATAATCCTATTGGTGCAGCGTACGTAAATAATTAACCTTGAGTTATCATGCAACTTACAGTGTCAGCAAAAGGCTGGACTAATGGTGAAATCAGTGTTGATTGGATTCGACTTTTTGATCAACAAACATGCAACAAGCTTGCTCATGAAAATGAGTACAGGCTACTCATTCTTGACAGGCATAACTCTCACTGCACCATGGGTTTCCTTGACTATGCTGCTGCACACAACATTGTGATCATTTTTTTCCCTGCTCACACCACCCATGTGCTCCAAGGTCTCAATGTCGTTGTCTTCTCTGTACTCAAGTGTGCATGGTCAAAGCAGCTACAGCAATGGAGGGATACACATGCTGGATGTATTGCAAAAGAAAACTTCCTTGAAGTTTATGGTGCTGCACATCACTGCCTCCTTTGCTGCTACTGGTATTGAGCCATTCAATCCCAGTGTCATCTCCACATGTCAGATGAAACCTAGCATGGAGTTTTCGAACCAAGGGGCACTCCCAATGACACTTCCAACCCCTGTGAAATGTGTAGCTGCAATTATGTGGGATGTGCTTCTGGGCAAAACAAGATGGATCAATCCAATCCCCTCTAGACACACCCAGCACCCCAGCCCCTCACAGAACCCATCACCACCATGACCTGGTCAGCACTTCTCATCATCCCAAGATTCATCCAAACTTTGAAGATCAAATCCATACAAGCCTGGAAACATCCTCAGCAAGGTTCCTTGTTGGCAAGACACCAATTAAATCCTCCCAAGGCCCTATACCCATTGTATATCAGCCTCTGGGGCCACATGGGAATTTGCGCTGGACAGGACATGCAACCCCACAAGCATGCCGCAAGCTTGATCCTTGTGCCCTTCTTGAAGAGGTCCGATCACTTCAGCATGAGCTATACAAGTCTTGTGAAAGAAATGCGGAGCTTGCTGAACACCTCATTGTTGCCTACACACAGCTTGTTCTGGGATCTCAGTACAATCACTGACTATGACACCAGTTAGCCAACAAGGAGAACAAGAAGAAAACAACCAGCCACAAGCTCCTAGGTGAAGGGTTGCCACAAATACTCACTGATCCAGAGTTCCGGGCCCTTGTTGAAGAGAATGAGGCAAACCAAAAGATGGCTCAGCAGGAAAAGCAAAATCAAGAACGTGCTCATCAGTTAGCTGAAGCATGCAAGGAAATTGAGAAGAATGCATGGGAGAGGGCCAAAAAGATCCATGAGGATGCAGTCCAGGCTTGGGAAGAGGAGACATCAGAACTCAAGGTTGCCAAAGTCCCAAAGAAAAATTGGCCTAATAAGCCACCATGCCCACGGAAAGCTGCAGTGCTTGCTGCAATTAACATGAGTGAGACACTCGAAAGCCTTGGGAATGATGGGGAAGAAGAGGGAGAAGTGTTTGATATAGGTTCTAATGAGGAGGAAAGCGAAGAGGAGGCTGAGGTTGACTAGAGCAGGATATATGTCTATTTTCCCATGGCTGTGCACATCGGTGGACCCCCTGAAAAACAAGCCCCCTCAGAAAAAATCATTTTTCAAGCTCATTTCTTCATATTTCAACTTCAAATTTTATACAGTAGTAGGCCAGAAGCTACTTTACAAGATCATGTCTTTTGTTTAGAGTTCTACAATTTCAACATGCATGTATGGACAAAATATGAATACTGTGCATTTCAGAAGCAAATGACTGTACTTCTTTGCCTGAGTAAACATTGCCACAAGGTCCCTCCTGTTAGAGATGGGTGGAAACGGACGACTCCGGAGTGGAATCGGAGACTTAGCGTGGAGGGACCTTGGCCTCAGCGACTCAAGCGGAGCGCTGTGCCATTGCTGTTTGTCCATTTGGTCCTTAATTTCACAGTAGGTGAGCAGGAAGTCTCTTGGGGGCATTTCAGGTCGATTTCGGACTGAAACCAGACGAGTATGTACAAGCGCCGATATATATAAGGAAGGGGCAAAAGCACAAGGAGAAACAAAGGGTGACCGAATCGGAATGAAGACGTCCGAACGGGAACAAAGGGTTAGAGGGAGTGGAGCGGTACCGAAGGTCATAGGGCAAGACCTGTGATACATCCGAAAGGAGGTAGAGTGGGCGAGGCCCAGAGGGGCAGGAGGATGAGGGGAAGTGGGGTGATGACTAACTGGCTAGAATAGAAAGAAGCAGTAGTCCAAATAGGGATGAGGGGGAATTGCGAGAAATACATTACAAACGGCGAGAGTGCCGGAGGCGGTCCGCGAAGCTCGGGGGTTGCGGAGCTTACGGAGGTTACGGAGGCGGGGTTGGAAGTCCGAGGAATATTGGCAATGGTGTTCACGTAGTATGAGGTCACCAATGCAATGGACTAAGACCGAGGTGGAGTCAAAGTCCGAGGTATGGACTATGACGGAGGCTCGGAGTAAGGTACGAACGGTGTCCGAGTGTGAAGTACGGAACAGCGGTGGATGGTCGTAACTTGGCAGAAGGGTGGCGGAGGAATGAGAGAGGGGACAGGTAAGGAAGAGTAGTCAGGTCCGAAGGTGGATATCGGAACGGACGGAGAAAGCGTAGGGGATGACGGGAGGGTGGAGGTGTGGTGAGGGGGAGCGGAGTTGTAGGAAGAGTGGCGAGTAGGGCGATGTTCGGTCCGAGATGAGTATCGGAACGGACGGAGAAGGGGTCGGAGAGGTAAGAGGAGGGGTGTGTTGCCAAGACCGAAGGTGAGTATCGGAAAGGCAGCGGTAGGTTATGACTCCGGAGGTGAAGAGGGTGGAGGTCCGGAAGTCGGGTCGGGGTTGGGTATGCATGGATATGACACCTCCTGCTAACCTGAAATACAGGACAGCCTAGAATGCATGGTGCAATGCTCCCGTTGAGTCGTTGAAGCCAAAGTCCCAACTCTCTAGACACCTTGCAATGGAGTTGCATTCTAGCTATGTAAGTGCCCACTTGCACTGCTGCACTCTGCTCCGCTTCCCACGATTACTTTGAATACCGTTTCTGACACTTGAGGCAGGAACCTGCAATAAGTCCCACTGGCCCTGCATCAATTTTGGAAAGTCCTATTTATTAGGCACCCATAATCTCAAAGCCCATGGGACATGGCACTTTATTGCTGTAAGCCCTTAGACAGGCATGCAATGTTTACCTCACATTTTCCTCTCACCCCCTCCTTGCCATGTCATCACCTCTCTTTAATTTTTCTCATGCCTCATCACACCACTGTTATTCAGAGGGTGAAAATTTTACACTCCTTCCTCATTCAATCATCATGCTGGCCACCACCCCATTTGACAAACTAAGTGATGACAATTATACAGCCTGGTCCCAGTACATGAAGGCTGACTTAGTCCAGAAGAAACTCTGGGGCTATGTTTCTGGAGATATACCCTGACCACTTGGAAGTGCACTGTTCAGGCCTGACAAGAAAAGCATGATATTGCTGCAGCTGAGATTCTACTCAATGTCTCCCTGAAATATATTGGTCATTGTGATGACACTGATGCACCTGGAACCTGGAACAAACTCAGAACCATATTCCACACAGAGGGCAGTAGTTCTATTGCTGCACTCTGTTATCAATTCAATTCTATGCACTACAACAGGACCACAATGCGAGAATGGATTACCAAAGTGTGTCATCTTGAAGATGTCAAGTCCCCATGATCCCAATTGACATCATCAACATCCTAATTCGCAATCTCCCAGAATCATACTCCCCCCTAATCATTGTTGTTGATACTCTGTTGGATGACCCCCTCCAACCTGCGGACTCTACAACCATTCAAGATGTCATCAGGCAACTTCTAAATGAGGAAATTTGCCTCACTAACACTACACATGATGGAGAACCCTGGGCTGCCAAAGTTGCCAAGGAAAGTAGGAACACAGACAGGTGTTATAACTGTGGGCAACCAGGACATATCAAATTTGAATGCAAACTTAGCCCATATGAAGTTCAGACATGCCACAAGTGCAGGAACAAGTTCAAGAACATAAATGTGGATGAAGCAAAAATGGCAGAGCAAGATGGGCCTGATTATGAATCTCATGCCATTTATTAGTCGAGCTTGCAAGGCATTGTTTACAGAGGGGTCAGTTTTGTTTTCGTGGGAATATACCATGTGAAAGTGCAATCCCACCCCCCCATGGCCACCCCATGAGAAATGGCCACCCTGTGGGATCTGTGCAACATCGGATCCAAATGTATATCTCATCAGTGCAATGTGTGTGCCACAAAATATTAGGGACGTTCACGGTGCTCACAACTCAGCCAAAACTAAGTCACAAGAGTGCCAAAACTCACCACCGACGTGTGACAGTTTTCAGAGTCTTTTGTGTAAGTTTTGAGCATGGTGAAAGGGCGTTGAAAGAGAGAACGAAGGAAGGTCAGTTGGGAGGTTCAAACAAGACCACCACCAAGCTGTTCCCTGGTTCTTTAGTTAGGATGGGGAAGTGTACTAGTGTTATTTATTGTAAATATAGTACCAATCCGAGTGTTTTGGCTAATTCTATTTTTATGGGTTAGTTTTAAAGTTCCTGGGAATTGACTTACAGATAAACCGAGCCCTGCGGAGCTGTTTCTTTATTGAAATTTCTTAATTTGTCTAGGTGTAATTCTGTGTAGCATTGTTTAATGTGGATTTAAACTTGAATTTAATCTTCTACTTGGTGAAGTTTCAAAGATTCTATTCAGTTAATGGATTTGGATTGTGTCTGGAGTGTCCCTTGAGTTTGTTTTATTTTTGTCTTATTTTATTGCTTGTTTTAACAGTAGCAAGATAACTGTTTTGTGTTTACACTTTGAAATCTGGAGTGTTAACCAGTTCTCCTGTTGAAATATCTACTTAATATTTCTCTCCTTAATTGCTGCCTTTTACTACAGTGGCAATCTCAACTGTATATTACTTTTTCGCACTGGAGTGAAAACCAGAAATGCTTGAGAAAAATAATACTCTATTTTCTTACTTCTCTAAGGGGGGGCGAAAAGTCGCAGAAAGGGTCTCCCTTTTATACTCCTTGGGTAGCCTTCCTTTTTCATGCTCTACCTTCTATTTACAGGATTTATTTACAGTGTATTTTTCTCAAACTGAATAAAAAATGAAATTTTCACACTATAGTTCTACTGCGCTTTTGCTGCGCTGAACTGTGGTTCTACTGTGGACAGACTGCGCCTAGAATCCTTATTGTCCTCCCTCGCCTAAGCTATTTTAATGGTTAATTAGAACTTGGCTGTGCTGTATTTGTCGCAGTTACCTATTTCAAATTCCCTATATATACCATTAAATTTGCTATGACTCGATGATTCTGAATTCAAACTTCGCATTACTATGCATACGGCTGTGCTGAGACCTTCAGCTGATTTATTCCATTTTTATTTAGTGACATTTAGTTAAAATGAGACTGAAATGGTAAATGAGTGAATCATTCAGGTTTAAAACTGAAAGAAAAAGTTGCTAGTAGTCAAGAATTACTCAAACGAATGTGTTATAGCTCTCCACCTCATTAGAATATCGTTCCCTAAAATTCCCACCATGGTCCGTCGTAGTTTAGTGGTTATTGTGAATTTCGTTCATATTCCCTGATTCCCCTTTGTATTATCACATCCTAATCCTCCATATGTATTGTTTGTTGTTATAGTAGGTCGTCCTCGAAGATATCATATTTTTATGTATTTTATTTAGGACTCTGGACCTCTTGAAGCTGTCTTCCCGCGCGTTTTCAGGTTTCTAACTTCATGTCCTTGTATCTCATTCATTTCTGGATGTTTTCTCACGTTCTTGGTATCATAAATTTTCATTTATTCCCACCTTTCCAATGGTACTAAGGTTGTGTCCTATTTCCTGGTATTCGTTGAGTTAGCAAAGGTTCGCGCGCACATTCGGTAATCACGTGCGTCATTCCCATAGTCGCTCGTACGCGGGCACCGTTTTCATTTAATTGTTCGGGATTTATGATATGCGCGGGTTTTTATTTCTTTCATATGGGCTTCTGTGATTTATTTCAGATTTTTCCCTCATGATCTAAGGGTGTTTTGCACTTTCCATGCTTTGTTTTGACTGGGGTCTTCCTTATTTGGACGGAAATTGGTCTTCGTGATCTGCCGTAGTGCGGATCTCAGTTCCGATGGCTGGTTCCCTGCGCATCGCCACCCTCACGTGTCATTACACATGATGCGGATTTCTATATTCCTGTCATGGGTATAACTTCACAACGGCTGGACCGTTTGGGCTGAAAATTTGCATAACTATAGTTCCCCATTTTCATAATTTCCGTGTAAATTTCGTTGTATGTTTTAATTGTGGATCCTACGCAAACATCGTCTTTTTCCTGAGCTCGGACTTTTGATGTCGCTATTCCCATTATTGGATATCTCATTAATGCATCATCCTTTTATTATGAAAATTTGGGAGAATTAAGATTAGATCCCTTCCTTTCTAATGGGCTATCAAGCTTGTCTCGGTCGTTACTGGTTAATCTTCGCACTTGCCTTTTAGACATTGTCCTCGTTTTTGCAGGAGTTTTAGTCATATCTCCGTCGTTTATGGGTAGTTTCCCCTGTAATTACTCTCATTGGGTCCGTTTGGGGACATATACATTTCTCATTATAGACACGACTTTGAATTTTGCATTAGTTCCTGAGGAATCCTTGTTCCGTGGTACTTCCATCCTTGGCTACGTGTGGGACGTGGGAAAGTAGTTTCTGTGGAGGTTCTCTGATTGTTTTTATAGTCAAATCTTGGTCGATTGTCCTAATTCTTGATTTAATATTTGCTATAAATTCCCCCGAGAATTCCGTCTCGTTGATGGTAAGCTTGAAGTATTTTTGCTATTTTTCTTTCTTTCGATTTATCGTGTATAGTCATAATAATTCGTAAAAATTCGTTAAAATTCGTTAAAATTCAGGTCATTCTATTTTCTCATATCTACTTGTCGTATGAGGTTTTTTGATTTATCTGGTATATTTCCATAATGGGTTTCCATAGTGTGACCGTTATTTCTCCTACAGCGTTCACAGCAACAAGTCCAAAACACTGTCACAACAGGTTCAGTGAATCACCCCTTAAGTCCGCTGGCCTTGGAGCCATGTAGATGTATTATGTAATGACTGCACAGTTCCATGCCATCACTCCATGAATGCGAGCAAGCGCTTAATCCAGGCTGTGCTGAAGCATGTTACTCACCTCCAGACTAGCCACTAGCGGTGTCGTCTCTTGTTATGGGCAGAGACACCTGACCAGCCTGACCTCCTGTCTCTCAGCAACCCCAAGCCTGATGATGACCCAACACCTCTTAGGCTGATAGCAGCAGCTCTCCGATTCTACTTCCAGTTCCTCCAGCACTTCCACTTCGAGTCAAGCTTCTGGTACTCAAGCTACATCTTCACACTACTTAGCTGACTCTGAATCTAGTCATGCTGAGGTCCCGGGCCTGCAAAAAAATCATGCTTGGTCAATGTGCCATGTTTGGCACTTCCTATCTACTACACATGTATATAGCTGTAGTGTATTGGTTCAAGATAGAATTCACACACTCTTTTCTCACCATTAGGCACCTGGGACAGAATAAGATGTTAGGCATGGAGAGTGGATTGCCCTTCAGTCTTGCAGCTTGAATAGAGTTGCCGCATGGTTTCAACCACATGTTTGGATTCTTAAGCAGGCATGATACCAGATGACAGGGATTCTTAAGCCACTGAACATGATGGGCTGGGGTGGTTCAGCTTGGTAGCTTTGATGAATGACTTGGGCACTTTGGAAGTGGCATGAGTTCTGGATCCGCAGCAGCAGGCCCCTTTGGTCCCATAGTTGGTCACAAAGGAAATGAGCGTACAGTGCTGTAATTATAGTAATGAGTGCAGATGTTGCCGGTGTGACTGAGGCAGCCGGAGTGGGTAGTGGGGGACCAGGTCAGGTGGGTAACAGGGGCTGGGTCAGCTGGGGCCGGGTCAGGCAGGTATGCCCTGACAGCCTGGACCTTGCGGAAATCCCAGAGAACCCACACCGGAGTTAAGGATTGAGAGCATAGCGAAGTTTAGTCAAGAAAGTAGGAGTTTAGGGAGTTTGGCCCCACGAGCTTGGTTGGCATAGAGAGCTGCAAGCCCTCTTTCAATGTCTGGGGGAGATCCCTTATTTATGGACTGACACTTACAGTGGACTTCAAACAAGACTTGCTGGCAGAGCAGGCCCATAGGAGGAGTGCAGACTCTGTGAGCACAGACTCAGAGGGGAGGAAGCAGAAGGAGGGACTCAGACCAGACAGGGGGGTACTCTAGTTGATTTCAGACTGAGGTCCCTGAAAGTATTTACAGGATATAAATAGGCAGGAGGAAAACATAGAAGGCCAGTCAGTCCAGTGTGGAAATAAGCAGGGATTGTCAAACTGAATGAAGGACAAGAGCCTGGAAGATGGAAGTGAGAAATAAATGAGCAACAATGAGTGATGAGGGTTATTGATGGGAAGAACAATGGGGTTAATAACCTGATGTCAATAAAAGCAGATCAACACCAATATTGGCAAGTTATGCGAATGGATGAATAAGCATACTAGGCACTTGGCAAGGAATGAATGATAAGCTGCTGAGTGGCAAAAGGCCAGAGCAAAAGCAGAGTTCAGCATGCCGTGCTGATACAAGTTTGCAAATCAGAAAGTGGGGTCGGTGCAGCGCCGACACAAGTCCACAAAACAGAGGTTGACCCATCAGTACTGTCACAAGGACAGCATGATGATGTCAGAAACGGTATTTGAGGTGATCATGGGAAGTGGAGCGGAGTGCAGTGGCATGAGTGTTCACTTAGCTAATGTGCAACTCCATTGCAAGGCATCTTCCGAGATGGGACTTCAGCTTCAACGACTCAGCTGGAGTGTTGTGCCACACGTTCTAGGCTGTCCCGTATTTCAGGGTAGCAGGAGGACCTTGCGGCGACGTTACTCAGGTGGGGATGAAACTTAGAGGCTGTCATATCCATGCATACCTGATCCCAACCCAACTCCCGGACCTCCTTCTTCACCACCTCCGGAGTCCTACCCTATGTTAGAACGGGCAGATTCGGACGACTCCGGAGTGGAATCGGAGACTTAGCGTGGAAGGACCTCGGCCTCAGCGACTCAGGCGGAGCGCTGTGCCATTGCTGGTTGTCCTAGGGGTCCCTAATTTCGGATCTAGCAGAGGGAAAGTCTCTTGGGGGGAATTCATGTCGATTTCGGACTGAGGTTACAAGTTACTAGGTACATTGTATATAAGGAGGGGTCCGGAATCAAAAGGAACAAGGGTAGGACAAAAGGAGACAAAGGGAGATGGAAAGAGGAACAACACCAAGGGTCAAGGGTTTGACTCAATGGTGTTTTTCAAAGGAGGAATGAAGGGCCAAGGCCCAAGGAGGAAGGAAGGAGGTTGGGAGTGGGGAATGGCTAGCTGACTGAATAGAAAGGAAGCAGCAGCCCAAATAGGAATGAGGGAGAATAGCGGAATTGAAATGGACAATGCAATAGTTGCAAGGTCCGGAGTAAGTCCGGAAAGTCCGAACTCGGAGGTTAAACTCCGGAATATTGGCAAACGTAATTAAATGGAATGAGCTAACCAATACAATGGGTATAAGCGGAGGTGGGGTCAAAGTCCGAGGTTGGAGCTAAGACCGGAGGTTCCAGAGACGGAGATGCAAACGGGATTCTGGAGCAGAGGTCTGGAGTCGGGAGCATAGGTGTTGCATACTCATCTGGAAGGTGTCGAGGTTGGGGTCGGACCCGGAATGTTCCGGAGTCGGACCAAAGGTGGTGTTGGAGCCGGAGGTGGGGTAACCTCTTGGGAGTCGGCAAGGAGAAGGTGACAGAAGGGAAGTAGGGCTCCGGAAGTCGGAGTTCGGAGTTCCGGGAGCCCAGAGCGGAGGTCAGGATTGTATGGATATGACACCCTACTGCTGTCCATTCCGATATTCACCCTCGGTCCTGGCACCACACCTCCTCTCACCTCCCATGCCACCTCCACTCCTCCGTCCCTCTCCTGTCCTATCTCCATCCGTTCCGATACCCACCTCGGACCGAACACCACTCCTCTCGCCACCCTCTTCTTACTCCTCCTCCCACTCCTCTGCTCCCTCCTCACAACACCTCCACCCTTCCGTCATCCTCCTACTCTTCTCCCGTCCGCTCTGATACTCACCTTTGGACCTGACAACTCTCCTTTCCACCACTCTTCCCTCTTTCCTCCCTCTTCCCTCTGGTCCTCTTCCGCCGACCTCCCACCAAGTTATGACCTTCTGCCGCTGTCCTGTACCTCGTACTCGGACACTGCTCGTACCTTCGCTCCAAGACTCCATCATAGCTCCTACCTCGGACTTTGACTCCACCTCGGCCTTAGTCCATTGCATTGGTGACCTCATACTACGTAAACACCATTGCCAATATTCCTCGGACTTTCAACCCCACCTCCGTAACCACCGTAACCTCCGAGCTCCACAGGTCATCTTTGGCTCTTTTGCCGCTTGTAATGTATCTCTCGCATTTTCCCCTCATCCTATTTGGACTGCTGCTTCTTCCCATTCTAGCCAGTTAGTCATCATCCCCACTTCCCCTCGTCCTCCTGCCCCTCTGGGCTTCGCCCTCCTTACCTCCTTTCGGACGTATCACAGGTCCTGCCTTATGACCTTTGGTACCGCTCTGCTTCTGTCATCCCTTTGTTCCCGTTCGGACGCCTTCGTTCTGATTCGGATCCCCTTTGTTTCCTTGTGCTTTCACCCTCTCCATTATTTATATCGGTGCTTGTACATACTCGTTTTAGTCCTTAGTCTAAAATCGACCTGAAATTCCTGTCAGGGACCGACCCGGGGTCGAGAGTGCCCGGGTGTATCGCCCGAGGCTGAGGGTCCGGTAGGTATGACGCGGGCGTGCGTAGCAGCAGGCCCGAAGCAGACAAGGGTCCCTGGCCACTAAGACTAAAGTGGGAAATGTGTTATTGTCATTATCAAGGGAAGTGTAAGCTACTTGCCTAAAGTGGGAAATGTGAGAAGAAGGTTGCTTCTCAGTTCCCACTTAGGCTGTGTTTATATACATGTGGTTGAAGGCCACGTGGGAAGCGCCACATCATCCGAGCGCACAGCCACCTCCATCTGGGTACCTCCGTAAGAGGTCCTAGGAGCGTCCGGTGTGCAGGGGGTCGTCCGGTGTGTCCGGGTTCGGGCGCGTTACACTGCGGCCGGGTCAATGGTACATTGATACAAAGGAAGTCGTCCATGTGATAAGAAAGGAATAAAGAGGGGAGAGAATAGAAAAGAAGGAGAGGAAGGAAGGGAAGGGAGAAAAGGGGAAGAGGGGGGAGGTCGGGAGGAGTGGATGGTGGGGCACCGGGTTAGGTGGGGCCAGGTCAGGCGGGCGTGCCCTGACAATTCCCCCTAGAGACTTCCTGCTCACCTCCTATGAAATTAAGGACCAAATGGACAAACAGCAATGGCACAGCGCTCCGCTTGAGTCGCTGAGGCCAAGGTCCCTCCTTGCTAAGTCTCCGGTTCCCCTCGGAATCGTCCGCCCTCGCCCAGTTCTAACAGAGGCAAACTTAAGAGAGAGTACTTTGGGGGGATTTCTAGTTGATATTCAAACTGAGGTACATCGACAGTAAACTACAAGTATGGGTGTGAAAGGAGAACAGAGAAGGGGCCAATCGGTCCGGTGTGGGATGGGAGCAGGATGATAAGTGCGACAAAACTAAAAGAGCGATGAGGACCAGGGAAATGGAACAGAAGAAATGAATGGAACAGAGGATGGCGAAGTTGGGAGGCAGAATGAATAGGCCGACAATCTAGGTGCCAATATGGTGGTGGATCAGAATGTCAATATACAAATAAATCAAATGTCAATAAAGGAATAACCAAGTGTCAATAAAGGAATAAACCAAATGTCAATAAGGAGCAGATCAGCGGCGACAATATTGACCGCTAGTAAGTTAAGCGAATGAATAAGAATAAAACAGTATCAGCCAAATGGCTGAGGAACTCAAGTGGTGGCAGGAGAAAGAAGGAGGTGCCGCTACAGGGCCATAGACAGGAACCACTATCAGCGCTGCTAAGTGGTGGACAACGGCGTGATTAATGGGCACGAGTAACGGGCACAAGAATGGGGGTGCAGATGATAGAAGTGGTAGAAGGGTGGGGACTTTGTGGGGCTGTGACAGATGACCAGCAGAGGTCCTGAGGGGAGTGGGAGTTGTTGGCCTGACCACAGGGTGTGGAGGGCAACCAGAAGCATCAGAGGTGGGTGGAGGTACAGATGTGGGCAGAGGTCTGGATGCAGTGCATGGCTGTGACCACATAGTGGAGTGATGGGTGTGGTTCAGATGGAGACAAGGCAAGAGGAACTAGAGGGACTGGATGCCAGGAGTGCCAAGGGCTTGGGAACTGGAGGTAAGGTTGGAATGCTGGCAAGGTCTGGGGTCAGATTGTTGACCAAGTCTCACTTGATAGGACAGGGGGCCAGACATCAGGTTGGGGGCTGGTTAGGATGAGTTTCAGGTTGGTGGAATCACCTATTGGCATTGATTCGTCACTGATGGAGCCCCAGGATTTGTCAGTTGTGACACTAACCAATACAATGGGTATAATGGAGGCAGGGTCAAAGTCTGAGGTCAGAGCTAAGACTGGAATTCCGAGATGGAGATGCGAACAGGATTCCAGAGCAGAGGTCTGGAGTTGGGAGTGTAGATGTTGCATACTCATCTGGAAGGTGTTGTGGTTGATGTTAGAATGGGGCGAGTATGGATGATTCCGGAGTGGAACCAGAGACTTAGCAAGGAGGGACCTTGGCCTCAGCGACTCAAGGGGAGTGCTGTGCCTGTCACATCCATACATACCCGATCCTGATCTGACTCCCAGACCCCCCGCTTCACCACCTCTGGAGTCCTACCTCTGTCCACTCCAATATCCACCTTCGGACCAAACATCACTCCTCCTCTCACTCCTCCTATCACTCCTCACCTTCCGTCCCTCTCCTACCCTATCCCCATTCGCTCCGATATCCACCTTCGGACCTGACATCACTCCTCTTACTCCTCTCCTTCATCCCTCTTCTGCCAACCTCCACCAAAGTTATGACCTTCTGCCACAGTCCTGTACCCCATACTTGGACACCGCTTTGTACCTTCGCTCCAAGATCCTGTCATGGTTCCAACCTTGGACTTTGACTCCACCTCAGCTTAAGTCCATTGCATTGGTGACCTCATTCTATGTAAACACCATTGCCAATATTTCTTGGACTTTCAACCCTGCCTCTCAACCTCCAAGCTTCATGGACCATACTTGGCATTTTCACCACTCGTAATGTATCTTTCGCACTTTCCCCTCATCCCTATTTGGACTACTGCTTCCTTCCATTTTAGCCAGTTAGTCATCAACCCCACTTCACCTCATCCTCCTGCCCCTCTGGGCTTCGCCCTCCCTACCTCCTTTCAGATGTACCACAGAGTCTAACCCATGACCTTCGGTACCACTCCACTTCCATCATCCCCTTGTCTCTGTTTGGACACCTTTGTTCCAATTTGGACCCCCTTTGATTTCCTTGTGCTTTCGTCTCCCCACTATATACAGGTGCTTGTACGTACTCGTT